>NW_023605782.1:0-100001 GCF_013339745.2 Dermacentor silvarum
GCATCACGTGACAGAGGCATGTTGGCTGACATTCTACTGACAAAGGCATGTTAGCTTAGTTGTACATACTTTATCTCTGGTTATGAGTGAGGACACGGGCTGCATTTGAAAAGTAAACAAATATTAATAACATCAGCACTATAATTGGGCATTTGTGGCTTCTGACACCAAGTCACAATTTCCTGTGTAGGAACATCTCGTGAACTGTTTTTTACTGTATTTTTCAGCGATGCTGTTGTTTCTTGTTTGTTATACAGTTAAGCCTCAATATAAAGAAGTTGGTAAAATCAGGGGTGGGACTCCTGCGCCAATTGCGCATTTTTGATACCCCCAGGTGCAAATTCCTGCGCCAAACACAGAAAATTGACCGAAATTGCGCCACGCTGCGCCAGAACGGCTTCGGCAGTGGCCGCGAACAGCGAGTGGAATCGTTCTCCAAAAAAGAGTGCAGCCATTCACATTATGCACATCGTGTGACGGCACTTCTCGTAGAGTTTCTCGTAATTTTCGCGCTTATAACCATGAACTTTTTGGCGCTTCCGCCCGGCGCGCACGCGGCCACTGCCGGATGTTGTTGCTGCTGACGGAACGGCTTTTGCGGCTGTGTTTCGAGTGTACTAGAATACAGGCCGAGCGGCGCAGCGCTCCCTAGCTGAAGTGCAACACAACAAAAAGTAGGCTGAGAGCGCTACGAGCGAACTAGATACTTAGGAGGCATGCGCTGCAGCGGGCAGGCGTCTGTCTCCCCAAGGCCGGTATAACATAAAACTATTCCAATCTGTTTTATGCCCATAGGGGCGAGGCGTGAGCCATTTTGACCTATCACGAAGGGCTGATGGCGGATTTGGAATAAAAAGTCGCAGTATCTCCCGAAAGGCGAAGCAACGATTGCGATAGCAAATTAGTAGACAGCTATAAGAAGCAAGGATAGTAGTTTTATCGGCCGTGTAAACTTGTAAACATCTCTTCACTCACTGAATTAACAAGCATGGTGTCGCGTTCACAAGCAAACATGAAACACATCTCACTCGATTACCGCAGAAACTCGCTGTAAAAATGCTGCAGTAAGCAAGTGCAGCAGCAGCAGCGAGCGAATTCACCTTTGTGCTGCCTTGCTTCAACGCTAAGCTGCGAAAAACAGTGCACACGTAGCTATCAGCACTCGCACTCTGTCCCTATCGCAGATCGCTTTCAAGATAGGGCCCACGCAGCCGCGCCATACGCAGCAGCCACCGGAGTAGAACGACTCCTCCCTCCCCTCCCCCGGGTGCCTTGCGTGCGATGAAAGACGGCTTGCTTCGTCCCCACTTTCCCCCCTCGCGCGCGCGAGATTGAGCCGCCATCTTCGGCTCACCGTCGTCAGCTCATCCTCATGCTTTCACATACAGTGTACGGCGCACGGCGACGATGTAATCGCTCGCGGGCTTTGTATGGAACATCACTGTGACGGCGACGCCAAAAATGCGCCTGGAGTGTCCATATATTTGCTATCGGATCAAAAACAGATTGCAATGGTTTTACATTATACCAGCCCAGGGTTGATTGTGGCTCTCTTCGTCTGCTGTGACATATGATGACCCAGAAATTATGTTACAGCGTCAATTGGACCGCATAATTTGAGAACATTTTCCGCTATCGTCATGAGCCTAGGCGCGGAAATATATAGTTTGATCGTTGGTGGAACTGATGTTTCCGGCTGCACAGCAACACATGCGCCGCGCCGCCGCTCGACCCGCTCTTCCATATTCTAATACACTATACAGTGAAAGCTCGATGATACGAATCTCACGGGGTCACGAAAAATATTCGTATTAGCCGAAATTCGTATCATCGAAACAATTAAAACTACAGTCGAATCTCGATAATTCAAACTCGAAGGGGCCCGAAAATTTGTTCTAATTAAAAGGACGTATTTTTGAAGTATTCGTGCACCATGGCACGATGCACGAACAGTACGAGTCATGAAATATCGCGGTGAGCAAGCGCATAGCAAGCGTGGGCCACGAAACTGCCCAGGCCGGCTAACGGTCGCTTCCCGATAACGGCAGAAAACGAAGCTTCAGGGAGCGGGCGGCGCTGGCGCACGGGTGCACGCGGAGACCGTCGAAGGTGAGGGAGGAGGGCGGCAGGGAAGCGGATTTGGCCGCGTCAACTCCGCCGCTTCTGTGGCTCCCCTCGCCCTCCATCCCTCCCTCCCTCTCAACTCCCTCGTAGCTTTCTCACCTTCGACTCCGTGCGCACATCTTCGTGCGCGCCCGCCGCCATGCTGGCGCCAGCTTATTTTAGCCGCTCCCTGAAGTTTCGTTTTCTGCCGTTATAGGGAAGCGAGCGTTTGCGGGCGTGGGCAGTTTCGTTGGCCCGACTGCGCCTCCGCCGCTGCTTCCCTCTGCACTGCTGCCGCAGCATGCAAGGTCAACATGTGACTAGAAAATAGAGGAAGCATAGAGGAGAAGGGTTCACTGCCATTTTATCCGCGTGGCTGAGACGTCGGCACTAGTGTGTGCTAGAATACGGTTGTCTAGAACACACTAGTCGGCACGTACGCGCTTGTTCCGGCGCGATGCAGAAACGGCGACCTTGCAGTTTGAGAGAGGGTGAAATTTCCGCCGCGGGTTCTTTCCCCCCCCCCCCCCCGTTCCTTCGCGCGCGGCATTGAGGGGTCTCTCCTGAGCTTTTGCTCTACGGCGGTGTCGGAGCAATGCCGGTCGGAGGCGCCGCCGCGTGATTTGGCGCGCTGCTAAGAGCATTGTCGGTGTGCGGTATGTTCGAAATAAGCGTGTTCGAATTAACGAGATTCGACTGTAGCTAAATTAAAGAGTCGGAGGTGAACTCACTCAGGCACATGTACGTAAAAAGCATTTATTTCTTGAAGAAAAAGCCTCTAATGTCCTTCTATCTCGGTAGACAATCCTATCTCGGTAGACATAGCTCGCTGCGACTAGGTAAAATGGCGCAAACACAAAGAACGCGGCCCGAAGCACAGCAGCCACTCCGTCCATGGGAGGCCGCCGAAAAGGAGGAAAAGTACAAAAGCGCCACCGCTTTAAACTCTTCGCGCCCAGTCGCGGAGTCCGCGCTATCTGGCACCGCGTCCGCGCCTCCGCACCACAAGAGAACGGGAGAAAGCGCGTGACTGCGCGCTGTTCTCTTTCGCGGCCGTCGGTGGGGCGGCGTTTATTCGTATCAACCGACGCAGCCTGAAAATCGATTCGTAACAACCGTTCTCTAGCACGTTGCAAAGTATTGGGGCTCGGCAGGGACCACAGAAAAATTCGTATCATCCGGAAATTCGTATTAGCCGTGATCGCATCATCGAGCTTTTACTGTAACTAGAAAGTGCGCTTCTGCTATGAGCTTCCTGTTGGTTTATTTTATGTTTCGTCGTGGTTTCGAAGTGCACTGCCATATTCCATTATTCCACCAAAATTCAGATTAGCCTGCTCCAAACTGCTTCAACATGAAATTTTAACTGCTCCAAATTGCTCCAAAATGAAATTTAGCCTGCTCCAAAATGCTATTTTGCCTGCTCCAAATGCTCCAAAACACATTTTGACCAGCTCCAGAAATTGCGGCAAAATGACTTTGGACAGTCCCACCCTGTAAAATCGACTATTTGCTTTGAGATATCAAAATTTCGTTATATTGAAATTTGACCATTTATGCTATTAAGTACAGTTGCTGATGTATTTTTCTCACACGGAAGGAGCTGCAAAATTTTCCGAATTATCGGGCAGTCAGAAAAAGCAAATTTGAATGAGAAAAACTTCATTTTGTTGAACTTGACAGTTGGCGATCTAAGATACGGTTTCATGGCGTGTCGACAATACATAGGGAAGCGAGCCACTCTTTCGCGTCCACTCCGCCCCCGTGGCCGATAGTGTCACCTGCAGTGGGTCGACACTAGTATCAGGAAAAGCACCGACAGCGGGGAGCAAATGCTTCGTCTGCCTCTTGCTTCAGTGCGCATCCAAAACTCGACATTACACAACCTCCAGTACTAAACACGTGGGAAAACAGTGCACATGATGCCACGCCATCTCGGCACGCCCACTTTTTTTCACACGCAGCAGATACCTCTAAAACAGGGCATATGCACTCAGCCGCACTGACAGCCATGCGCAGCTACGGCTGACTAGAAAATTAGACGAGCACCAACCTGCCCCCCTCCTCCACCCCTCTTCTCGTGTGGGATGACGGCGCTCATCAAGCCATCCTCTTTCGCAAGCTTTCACTCATACCCAAAGCGTACAACGTGGGGGGTGATAGGATCTTATCGCTCTTGGACTTTACACGGAACATGATGCTGCTCCGCTTCGGTAGTGGCTCTTGGTCGCGCGATTTGAGAGATGCGTTCACAAGCCGCCGCTTGTAAATCAACCATTTGACCATCTGCGTCCACGAAAGCTTCTATTTATTGTCTCGGTATTCATTCACGGCAGCAGTGAAATTTTGTATAAACAGGCTTTGTTATATTGAGGTTCTAAATACATGGTGTTCTGTGGACAAGAAGTTATAAAAAGTTCAAGACGTACTGGTGGAATGATGGAATGTGGCAGCGCACTTCAAAACAAGGATGTAACACAGAATGAACAACCACGAGTGCTGTGGTTGTTCATTCTGTGTTGCATCCTTGTTTCGAAGTGCACTGTCATATTTCATCATAAAAAGTTTGTTATATTGAAGTTTGTTATATCAAGGTTTAGCTGTATTAGCATTTTGGAGTATGATCAGCATTATTGAAGGTTTTCACAACTATCACAAGATGAGTTATTTCTTTTTTTACTTTAGCTGATAAGGCTGTTTTATAAAGGTACGACTTGAGCATAAAAAATTTGGCAAAGTGCAAGAATATTATGAATGGCTGGTGTTTAGTGCAAATGTATGATGCCTTCTGCCTTTTGAGCAATAGTGGCACTGCTGAAGGCATTGTCACTGGCAGGTTAGGTTAACCTTGTTTATCTTGCAGCAAACACTGATGCCGTTGAAGCACATTGTAATGAAGCAGCATTCTAAGCAGCAAACGTGTTTGATGTGGTGAATATTTTCATTAGACATGGCAGTTACGACAAACCATAAAGTACACATTCCACCAGTATGAAAGGGAAATCTTCATCTGTCTTAAAACAGTGATTCTTGAATCTTTGCGAGTCAGAACCTCACTTACTGCAATTCGTTATGTTTTTCTCTTGTTGAATCATTTCTGAAAGCTGCTTTCACACTCTTTTGTCCATTCCCACGGACAATCTTTTCTGAGGAGCTTGTAGAGCGGTTCTAAGGTCGTGGCTATTTGGGAAAGGAATCTAGCGTAAAAATTCACCAACCCTAGGAAAGCCTTCAATTTGGTGACACCAGTCAAGTTGAAGCCCTCAATATGGCTTCTACTTTATCTTCGTAGGATGCATGCCAACCGCGTTAATTTCGTGACCAAGATAGCGGACGCGGTTTTTAAGAAATTGACATTTATCAGCATTGGCACGTATCCCATGCTTCCGTGGTCTCTGCAGCACTTGTTCGGTGCGTCTCAGGCATTCGTGTTCGGTCTTTCCTGCTGAGAGAACATGATCGAGATAGCACAATGTGCCTCCAAGCCAGCCGATACTCGATACATTACTGACTGAAAAATGGCAGGTGTGCTCGCGACACCAAACGGTAAACGCGTGAAACGGAAAAGGCCAAGGTGTGTATTTATCGCTAGCAACTCTTGCGAAGGGTCATCCATTCGAAATTGCAAGTACGCTTTCGATAAATCTAGCACACTGAAACAAGTTCCCCCTGCCAACGACGCAAACACATTTTCAGGCAATGGTAGCGGATAGCGGGCAACCGTAATACAGGGGTTTAAAGACACATGGTAGTCACCACAGAGCCTGACGGCTTCTCCATCACTCCTCAGAACGGCTACGACAGGGGTTGCCTAATGGCTTTCACGCACTGGGTACAACACACCTGCCAATTCCAACTCCTTCAATTCTTTTTCAACTTTGTCTTTCAGGGCGTACGGTACTGGTCTGGCTTTACAGAATACAGGTTGTGCTCCCTGTTTCAAAACAATGGAGCCCACAAACCCCTTAATAGTGCCAATTGGGCCCCTGAACACATCCTTGTACAGCGGAATCTCAATGATACGAATCTCACGGGGTCACGAAAAATATCCTTATTAGCCGAAATTCGTATAATCGAAACACAATTAAAACTAGCTAAATTAAAGAGTCAGAGGTGAAATCACTCAGGAACACGCACGTAAAAAGCATTTACAGTATAGACCACTTGTAACGTAACGTTTATAGTGCAGGACTGGCTACAATGCGGCCTTTTCCGACTCCCGTTTACCCTCCCATAGAACTCTATGTAGTATACGCATACCGCTTACAGTGCAGCCACGTGAGACGAAATACCGGTCATAATGCGGCTTCCACGGGAAAATCTCGCCGACAAGGGCGGTAGCAAGCACGCTTCTGAACGAGGTGCGCCCACCGATGGGAGACCAAATCAACGAGGGATGCGGAGGAGGAGCATGAGACGTGGAGCACGAGTCAAAGCGCGATTAAACTGTCGCCGCGCGCCGTATGTGTGAGTAAAAGCCCCTGCGCGCCTTCACGGAGCGCGAACGCGACTTCATCGCGCGAAAGGCCGTGGGGGTATGGGAGGGGGGAGGGGGGGGCGACGGCTGTGCTGCGGCACCAAATGCGTATCTTGCAACCGGGCACAAGGGTAACTGAGTCGCGTCTTGTCCTGGTAGCATCTCCCTCGCATGGTTTTCCGCGGCTTCCATGGACGTGGCGATAACACACGCCTTGTCCCATGTTAGGACTTTGTCATCTTCAGCGGCCAAAAGCTTGCATCGAATAGCCTCGCTGCGCACACCCACAACAAGCTGGTCTCTGAGCGCCTCAGTTAAAAATGTTCCAAACAAGCAGTTCGTTGCCAACCGCTTCAATTCCACGATGAAGTCGTCAACTGCCTCCCGGGATCCCTGTGTGCGTTTATGGAAGTTGTAACGCTCCGTGACTATCGACTGCTTTGGCGCGTAATGGTTCAGAAGCGCCTGTTTTATCTCTTCTTTTCAGGAGCCTCCGGAAACATCAAGTTCCGCAATGTGGCGTACGCGCTGTCACCCACTATCGTGATAAGAACGTCCGTCTCGCTTTGTTCATCCAGCTTATTCACTCTCGCAAAAGCCTCGAACCGCTCGAAGTAGATAGCCATGTTATCTGTCGTGGTACAGAATTCTGTCAGGCGCCCGACGAACAGTTGGTGGCTAGAGGACGGTGGCAGATTGTCCATGATGTCTGCTGCTGCTTGCTGCTTGAATCAGGGCTGGCGGTTTATCCCATCTTCGTCGCCATTATTAAAGAGACGACAGTTGCGCAAGAGTATTATTGACGACGACTGGCCGGTACATACACATAATATCTTAAGACACGCCCCCCTGCTTGGGTAGGCTATTTATACTGTAATGGTGGCTCTGGAGTGTCCACAAGCGTGGCCCCCTGCTGGTTACAAGATACAACAGTCTCATCGTCCTATCTTGTTTTCTCTTTTTTTTTTTTTAAACAGTCACTGTCTTTGTCGGTGGAGACATCGAGGGTGTAGTCGGCGCTTACACAGCTTAAGTCGCCGCGACCGTGTCGCTGGTTAACATGTCAATGAATAAACACTGGACACGCGAAGCTATCCCGAATGGCATGCTGGAGTTCGCTTGCCCGACGTTTTGGGCGCGGTCGGTGCTAAATTAACTAGGCTTCGTTGGTTTCGGTTTCCAGGAGGTGTCGGCGACATGGCCGACCGCCATGCTGCGGCCATGGAGGAAGAAAAATATAGGAGGGAGCATTACGTCACGCGGCCCGCCTTGGCAAGCGAATGCTTTGTGTAGCCAGCAGTAGTGGCCCAACACATGACCTCTTGTGTCGAGATCACGGAGAATCCGAGATTTGCCGAGATGTTTGGTTACGGGCTAATTTTTGTTCGGTGCGCGCTCGGCCGGCAGCTGCACACATGCAGGAAGCGACAAGATTTTTCCTTGTTTTGTTTTGTTTTTTTCTTGTTATTGTTTATTTCAAGAGTTTCGAATGGGTATCGAAAAATAAAGGAACAGCCGGGAGTACTAAAAGCGACCGCGCGCTCTGACATTTCCTCCGTGCTAAGATGTTTTCATCACGTGTTGGGCCACCACAGTAAGCGACAATCGCATTGCGGTATGCTCCCTCCTATATTTTCCTTCCTCCATGGCTGCGGCGATGCCAGCGACGTATCAGCACCAAAATATTGCTATTTCCGCTCAACTCGGTGGTCAAATTACCACGCAGTCGTGCAGGCGAAGTCTAAATTATATAGAATGGCGTACCTTAAGGTGTCCGAAATTTCGGTCGTACTTGTGCTGTAAATTTATGGGCCAGTGATGGTGCCTCAAAGTAGTTCGAATAATCGAGCTTGTTTGAATTGCTGGCGTTGAAATAATCAGTCTTCTACTCTGGAGCGTGGATTAGGGCGCCACTTATAGCCCAAACAAAGCCAGCTTGCAAATTTTCAGTAGCCCAAATATAGCCAACTAGCCCAAGTCGACGTCAAAATTTTTTTCCTGTAGCCCAATTTGGCTATATATAGCCAAACCTGGCAACACTGCCGCTGAGGAGGCGAGCGCCATCTGGATGGGATTTTCGCATGTAACCTAAGCGAGCGCGCCGCTGTTGGTATGGTACAAATGCTGGAAAAGGGGTTTGTGTTTTAGTTTCCTCATAATAGAATTATGTTTTCTCGTACACTCAAATTACAATCCGATGCTACCATGTCTGTAGATTGTGGTTAAAGGGCCCCTAAACCACCCAGAGGTCGAAATTTAGTTGTGGTGTTGCAGTTGTGCACGAGTCGACAACGAACACGTAGCTGTGAGAATTTTTCGAAATGGTGCCGCAATAGCGGAGTTTGATGATCGAAAAACGGCCCTCGCTCGTTTCGCTCTTTCCTTTGCTACGGCTGGTCTCTCCTCCTCGCCGATTGCTGCTCCAAATGTCACGTGACATACGTCATCACCAACGCGCTTCTCAAAACACTGCCTACTTCCGGTTAAGGCGCGTCCACGCTAGCCATAGCGGCACATATGGGGACGACGATACAGCCTCCAGTCTGCCGCGCGAGAGGTGTCCAAAGTAGACGACAGTTCGGCCGGCGCCCCGCCAGCTGCACGATCAATGGGCCAATCGACGACCGCGAAGCTGCATGCCTCTGCCACCGGCAACAAAAACATCGGCTGCAGCTAGAGTGTACTAGACAATGGCCGAGTGGGCCGTACGGCGCTCTGCCGCTGAGGCGCCGCGTGTGGAAAAATAGTGCGAGGGCGCTGCGAGCGAACTGGATTGGGGCGGAGACGCGCTCCACGGCATATTCAACGTATTTTCGCTGCGGGTGCCGAGGCCGATTGCACATAGTACGCTCTTAAAATAGCACTTTATTTCAACTGCAAATTTATGTTTAAACCATTTTGCCAAAGATGTATATTTGAGGCATAAATTATACAACGCGACATCTTCAATTTTGCTGCCGTTGTCAAGCACGTCGTCTGCTAGCGAGCACGCGTTACTACGCGAACGCTGGCGGATGCCCAGTTTTTCTCTCAGAACCTCTGTGCAGTACATTTTTTAATGGTTTAGTTGCTTCGGTGCGCCCATGACTCTTGAGGGCCGGTTCCAAATGTAGTTTTAGCCAGGTGAACTGCTGTTTTTACCACTGTCCTCTAAAAGTAACTGGTATCTCCGCACCATGAATGCTACGTTAGAAAATTTTATTATTGATATAATTTTACACGTGCTTCTTGTTGGTGGATATTGATCAGGGCCAATGATCGAAGGAAACAATATTAGAGTGGATAAACCAGATTTATTAACTGCGTGGTGCGATGAATGACCAATGTATTTCTAGGTAATTAAATCAAAGGGTACATAGACATATATATTTACGATATATATAGGTAAGGGATAAAATAACATATTCCAAATGCAATAATTGAAATGAAGTGAGAACTCGCGACTGGAATAAGCGCACGTGTTTGCAGTAACAAACACACTTATTAGTGAATACTGGAAATAAAACTCTCATTCACAGCAATAATATTCATAGCAGGCAAAACCATCACATATATATATATATATATATATATATATATATATATATATATAATCATATCATAAGAAGCCAACAAACATTAACACCAAGGACAACATAAGGGAAATTACTTGTACTTTACTAATTGAATTAAAGAAATGATAATTAATTGAAATCAAAATGGATGAAAAAACAACTGTCCGCAGGTGGGGAACGAACCCACGTCTTCGCATTACGCGTGCGATGCTCTCACCATTGAGCTACCGCGGAGCAATTTTCCCATCCACTTTCTTGGGTATTTCTGTGCGCGCGTGTGTGTGTGTGCGTGTGTGTGTGTGTGTGTGTGTGTGTCTGTCTGTCATTGATATACTGTACGACGTCGAATAGTCATTTCCGTTCGAATGTAATGCATGACAGCACTATTGAAATCTCAAAGGTGAGAGACCGCATGCAAGTGAGGACTGTTATTCCGAATGATTTTGCTGCCGGAGAGTCGTGCCTGTTGCGTAGAGAGGCAGTTCCTGAGAGAATTAACGGACGGGTGTTAACAAGTCCTGCTTAACAAGTTCCTAGCTCTCATTCAATATAAACGCCCCGTTTTGGGGCAGCCTGTAAATCTGCTAACTTGATTCAGACAAGGAAAACTTTGTTTTCCTTGTCTGAATCAAGTTATCAAGACAAGGAAACCCATTAAAACTGGGTGCCCCATGTGGTACGTACACTTATCTTCAACAAACGCAACAGATCTGCACATATCTCTGCGTGTATGTGAGACATGCTCTTCCTTTAATTGTTTCATTAGGGTCGTTATGATAGTGCACCGGATAACTGAATGCAGCCGTTTATAATATACAAGCTGCAGAGTTGAGCGGTCATACATTTGGTAACGGCATTACATTTATGCATGAAATATAGGATAAGCGTAACATGTTTTTCTCGGAAATCAGACTCTAGAATAATTTATGTTGTTTACACCCCCAGAAATAAGCCGAAGAACGCAGCCACCTGCTTTTTTCTTTTTTTAATATAAGCGAATTCTTCGGTTTTACGTGGTAAAACTACCATATGATTATGAGGTGCCCGGTTTAGTTTTTGCCACCTGGGGTTCTTAAAAGCGCACCTAAATAGAAGTACACGAGTCTTTTTCCATTTCGTTCCCATCGAATTCCGCGACCTGGACTGAACCCGCGAGCTCCAGAATTAGCAGCGCAAAGCCGTATCCACGATATAGGCACTGATTAGGCTACCGCGCAGGCTTTCTTTCTTTTTTTTTTTTTTTTCTTCTTTTTTGAAGTATCTACTGGAAAAAAAATTCCACGTACAGCTTACGGCCAAAGATTAGCATATAGAATGGCTAACTATAAAACCCTTTTCGGCGCTCGAGGTCCGACTGCAATAAATAACCCCGTACCAATTACTCCGCATTCTGTTACGCGAGAAAGGCGGAAACTTGAATGGAATGTTGCACTGCAGTTTACTCTATTTTTTAAATCTATATCTATGCTTCCCGTAAATCTAAGTACAAGGCGCCGGATGCGGCAGATATGCTTTACTTGTTTGAAGCGGCTAGCAGGAAGGTTACATATGTTGCTTCGTCTGTGTTTCGCAAGACCTACTGATAGAAAACTATATGCGTAACAATACACACGAGAGATACATGCTGCTTGGAGAACAAGGAAAGTATTTTTTCTCCAAAGTGGAATGAAAGCCAACACTGCGGCCGCAATGCATGCGCAATCATCGAGCAGCATTAGAAAATAATAAAAAAATGTCACAGTTTCGCCCTAAGGGCGAAGCAATGAATGCGATAGCAACACAGCAATGTCATACGAAGTAAGGTGAGCAGCTTTGGTAGCAATATGAATGGCAGTAAACGTGAGCTGATTAAGTAAGCAGGTGTGCTGCGGCGTAAGTAGACCGACATGAAGAGAGACTCGATGACCACGAGAAGGCGCGTGTGAAACGGTGGTGTTGATGAGAAGCGCTTCCCGTGGGCAGCACGTGCGAAGGGACACACCTGTAGCGCTGCACTGCCGATCCGGGCAGCATTGCATGTGTAGCGTGCGTTGGAAAATGTGGCCCGACTATTACTAACTGATTGAACAAGCGTGGTGTGAGCGCGCACAAACAAACACGAATAGATCACACTGAATGACTGCAGACAACGACTGTCAAAACGCAGGCAGCAAGCATACGCCACCGCAGCGGGCGAAGGTACGTGCGGTCTATCGCTTCAACGGAAACTGAGCGGCGAATGCACGGTGCATAAAGGTCAGAGCCATGTGGAGATAAGAGACGGTGCGGACGAGCAACGAACGCGGTTGTTGGCAGAGTAGAAGTGCCCCCCCCCCCCCCCCCCCCCCGCCGCTCCCACCGGCGCTGGCTTCCTGCTTCCTTGCTTGCGCGTGGGAGATTGAGTGCGTTCGCTCTCTAGGATAGCGCGCGTCCCCGCACACCTCCGCTCGGGCATACGGCGCGCGGCGACGATTTTATCTATGGGGAACCTGACGGCGACGGCAGAAATCCGGTTGAAGTGTCCATATAATTGCTATTGCAATAAAATAAATAAATAAGAGAAAGAAAAGGAATTTATTCTTAAGGCATATCTACATGCCATATGCAATTATGAACCCCATTTGATTGGTCTGAACACACATACCAGCGCGCGATGTTGTACGAATGACCCTGCCGAGCAGTATCGCCAGCAGTTTCCAACGGTGCGACCTTGATGCGGCCTAATCCACTTCGACCGCAGCGCCGCCCTAGTATTTTTCCACGTCAGGTGCCTCACTGCAAAGCATGCGCCGCCCCAGCCGCTCGTCCCACTCGACCTAATTTTAGTACACTCTAGCTGCAGCTGAGTGCACGGCTACCGACGGGAGACGACCGGCTCGGCTGTGCTCGCATCGTAGCCGACGGCGCCGCTAATATCAGCATATTTTTCTTGTTTGCGTACAATTATTGCGAAGAGCGATAACAACGATAATAAAATATTGCGGCTTGTGAGCGTCGGTAATTCATTTCGAAAAGCCGTCCGCTTTAGCTTTGAAGGGAAACGGAAAAGGCCTAGCAACGATATCGGCGCCGTCGAGCGATCAGCGGCGGTGAGGCTGCCGCACAAATGAGTCCCGGTCTCATCCTCTCTACGTACGGCAAGGAAATCTCGTCGCTCGCGAGCAAAACCGCTGTCGAACGGCGGCCCGCGAATGCCAAACGGTGTGCAGCGAGTTGGCGTGCCGGTAACGTGGACGTGAACTGGGCACTTCTCGGCTACCCGCTGTTGCTGCGGTGCCGGCGTTTGTTGCGCGCACGTCTGGAAAGGCCAACACTGTTGCACTCTGTTCGCGCAGCTAATGAGACCGCTAAGCATGACTGTGTTGGAACACGAGCGATTTGGCACTTGCGTTGCGAGCTGTAATTACCTATGCGCAAGCGCGCACAAGCGAGCAACACGGCGAGGACGAGCAGGGAGCGCACGTACCTGCTCGCAGACAAACCGGAAGTCGTAGGTTCTTGTTCGACCAACACATCGTTCGGACATCGTTTCCGCCGTTGACATCACCAGATTCCCCCTGCTGACATCATGACGACCGCTGGGGTTACCGGAAAAGCGAGGGGAGAAGGACGGCATTGTTTTTTTTTTTTTTTTTTTTTTTTGTGTGCGCGCCCGCGGCGCGTAGCGCGGCAGCGTTTGGCATCGTTGATCGTGACGGCATTCTGAACTCGATGCGCCTGTTTACTTGCAATGTTCAAAAAATATTTGAGGTGGTTTAGGGGCCCTTTAAGTCATACTTTACCATTTTTCTGATGGATTTTACTGTGAGAAATTCAGAAAAAAAAAGAGAAAAAACGTACTAACCAGGAAAATGTACGATTCAAAGTCGCAAAAAAAATTTGACAGGCTCAACTGTAGTTGACATCTACGTCATGCTAAGCGTTGTGCGAATCGTTCAAGCACGAGATGCTTGTCGTTTTTGCAGCTTCAGCAAGCTTACATTTGCACTTCTCAAATGCGGCCTGTGTCAAGCTCTTTCAAGCAGGGCATTTTGACGGGAAGTGTTGACGTCATAGAGTTTGTATACTGACTAGAAAAAAAGCTGGGTGAAAAAAGTGGGAACCCCATAGGCACCGCCAAGTTGCTATGACATATTTTTATAACACTAAAAATATTCAAAATATTATGCAAAAGCAAGCACTTACACGTATAGGTACGGACATTTGAAGTTAATTCCGTATATTTTTCGGAAAGATCGGATGGGTATTTAGAAAATTTTGATGTAAAATTTACGGTTTCTGAAAAGCTACGTATGCAGGTGCCTTAACTAGATGGCGCTACCATACCGACGGAGGTAGGGTGCCTCAACGTAAAAGTAGCGCCAACCACTTCCCTCCTCCTCCGTTCCACTGTCCCACTTGGCACGGCCAGCGCGATCTCGACAGCGGCGCCGTTCATGTCAACCCTGCCGTAGCACGCGATTGCTAACGCGCTGCCAGAGGAAATCCGCAGAAAACTCCGATTGCGCCCTGCGGAGCAGTTTTTAAGGCGAGATTTTGCTTCGTCAGTCAGTGTCTGGCCTTAATAATGCCTCTTCTTGTAACTGCAGCGCGCACACGAGAAACGAGGACAAAAAGGTGAAAGTGACAGACAGGCGCTGACTCGCAACTCAGTTTATTTTGGAGGGAAATTACATATATATAAACCCAGTCTGACTAAAGTGAGCATGTGCAAGAGCATGCGGAAAAAAATATTAATAAAAACATTATGAAAAAATGTAAACACAGAACTTTTACTTATCTTAACATCAGGTGGTGCTCAAAAAGGCAAATTCTTTATTAGTTAGGGTTATAGATGGTTCACTTACGCACATATCAGCACGCTTTTTGATATGGAATGCCTCAGTTATTTCACGTGTTAGTTTATCTCTATGAGTAAACAAAATCATGGTATCTGAATAGACAGGTTTGCAATGACAGCTTTTGCAATGATTGGCTAGGTGTAAGTGGTTATCTTTGTCAAGTGAATTTTGATGCTCTCTTAGACGAATATTAACACACCGGCCGGTCTGGCCTATGTAAACTTTACCGCAAGTTAGAGGCAACATGTATACTACACCAGCTTTGCATTGTACAAGCTTCGAATTTTCTTTTAAGGCGCAGATGCACTTATTCTTGTTAGTCTGATCAATTTTTTTAGACACCGCTTGACATATTCGTTGCAGCTTGTCAGGGGCTCAACACCAAACCTGCTGGCAACGTTTTTTAGTCCGTGGGAAAGGCGATGGACATAGGGCACGACAGCAATGCGTTTTCTCTGCGTGTCTTCTCTGCTTCTACTATTGCTACTTGCTACTATTGATGCAGGGTGCTTGTGTTAAGTCATAGGAAAACCATTGCATTGAATGTTGTTATGGTTGTGCTGTTAATTCACTCTTCATGCCTCCACTCCCCTTCTCCCACTTTTTTCTCTTCAGGGGTTTTTGCCTTCAAGCTGCCATTAAATTGTGCTGGATATGTGACGACGTAATAGATATTTCCAAAGGCAAGAGTATTTCTTGTTGTTGCTACAAGGAACTGCTGTCTTCTTGATTTGGCTGCACTTTATGCACCAGTTTTCAACAGTGCCATGCATAGTGCCACATGAGTTCACGTCATGCAAGTTAAGCCTGGCACCTGCACACCTAGAGGTGTGCTCAAATCAAGGAGAAAAGGGCAGTGGTGAAAAAGCTGTGCCGTCTGCTGTAACAAGTTAAACATTGTTCACGAATGCACCCAGAAATATGAAGAATCCTTCTTCTTTTTCTTCATTGCCCTAACTTTTGTTAGCATGGTGGTAACAAAGTGTTAGCCTAAGCGATTTGTTCGTCAGAAAATACTTACTGTTTTCTTTTGTCAAGCATCTGAAAAGAAATAGTAAAGTCTTTGGTTTGTTGCTCATGTACTCAAAACGTACAGTGAAATGGTGTGTTCTGACATTTACCGTATTTGCATGTAAATAATGCGGCCATGAATGTAACACAAGGGGGAACTTTCAGTCTCTCTGAAAAAAAAAAAATTTACAATTTTAATGAGAAGTGATGCCACAATTAAACAGGAAACGACACATCAAAACGGATGCCTGAAGGGCTTTATTCATCATAACTGCGAACTGCCATCGCAAAATACAGTGAAAGAACGAGTGCATGTAGAACTTACTCGTTATCAATGCTGACGTCATTGTCACTGTTAAGTGTAGTCCTCCATGCCACCTTACTTATTGGACAGGCAGCACTTCAGAAATGCCCATGACACAATCGAGCCCTGCAAAGCCTTTCACGTACTGTTCGTTGATCCACCGTGCAACTTGGAAGACCATTCACTTGACATGCCTATGCTACAGTGCCGATAGTCTTGCTCAAGGTTGCGCTTAATACACCATAACCGCATTGATGGAACACTAACAGTGTTCTAAATCAGGAGAAGAAAGACGACGATTAATGCACAGCGGCAACTCCCAAATCGCACACTCTTGCGCGAGGCGAAGTGCCAGCACTAGAGAAAATAAAAGGGGGAAAGTATTTGTAATACAGTCAAACCTCTATATAACGAAGTTGTACTTGCAGCTAAAAGCTTCGTTATATCGAGTTTTCATTAATTCAATAGAACTAAGATAGGGAAATAAAAATAGTTCGTTACATCGCGAATTTCATTAAATCGAGGTTTGTTATGTCGAGGTTTGATTGTATTCATGTCACAGACCCAAATATAATGCAAGGCATGTTTCGAGGCCAGAAATTTCTGGAAAGAACTCGCATTATATTCGTGCAAATACAATATAAAGTACTCTTAGTTAATGGCATTACAGCAACACCTCTGTCTGTTTGTTTGAAGTTTATTGTAATAAAATGCATGTACAGAAGTGGGTATGATATCGTGCAGAAGGAGGTCCCATAGTGAAAACACTGTAGGGGGACTTCCTATAATATGTTACATGAAATGTAAAACTGCTAAACAGCAAAAAGAATACTAATAACAAAAAACTTGCAATAAAATACGAGCAGTAACACAATTATGAATACAATTAAACAAGTACAATCAATTCAGTGATTAAACAATTCTAGTCAATAAAAAGTAGTCAGTATTCAGCATATAACGGTAAAGGTCAGGTTATTTCACTAGTCGAATTATATTATTGGTTACAAATAAAATCATGAAGCAAAGGTTTAAATGATGAAACAAAAACAGCAGTTTTAATATTATGAGGCGAAGAATTTCACAATTTAATTAAATCAAGAGAGTAAGAGAATGGTGGAATAGGGATGTACTAACTGTGTGCATAATTCTATTTTTTAGATGATTTTGATTATAGGATGCTTTTATTTGTATCTTCTAATCGGTCACAGTAAATGCTTACTTGCCCACACTATGACACTTAGTGAGCAGTTGCTATAAGTAGCAGTGTTGAATGTTCTCGTTTTAGAATTACTTTATATGCTCCCCTTGAGGAGCAGAGTTGCGCATCTGACTGAACGCGCTGCTTGCGCCCCTATTCGCCAAATCTCGTCACATGCACAAAAAGCATCCTTTTGAAAGAAAGCCACCTTCACGGCTGCGCCTACACCATAGAGTTTCTATGGCCTGCACTGCCGCCTGCTATGCCACCTGGCCTTCGCGGAATAAAGGAGCAGGCACACTCGGCAGCAGAGCTGTGCCGTATCCTGCATTCAAGAGGAGTGGCTTTTCTGCTTAACATGGATGCATCGGCAGGCAAGATGGCGGACTTATGCGCAACTCTGCTCCCGTAAGGAGCATATACAGTAACTCTATTCTTGTTGATAGTTCTAGAGAACCATGTTTTGTGTTATTTACATCTAAATGCTGCCTTAGAGCACTGCACAGGCTGTGATTCTCGGCCCGGGCCCGTCCTGGGCCCAGCACTTGTAAAAGTTTACCTGCCCGAGCTGAGCCCAGTGGCTCCAAGCGAGACCCGGGCCAGGCTCGAGCCCGAAAAACATGTCACCTATCCTACCCTGCCCGACCCCAAATCAGGCCCGACCAAGGCCTGAACATGCCGTTGAGAGCAAGATGTTTCAAATAGCAATAATACTTTGGCACATACTTCGCTAACAAGAAGTTAAATCTTCGGTAAATGATTTTATAAAAGATGCCTCACGGTGGAGAAAGATGACCAGACATACGGGGTACGAGGAGCGTTTATTCAGCTGCGGCGTACTGTACTTATTTTTCTGCAAATACAGCAGTGGGAATCAAGAGCATTTTGGAGCAGATTTTGTAGCAGGCAAAATGATTTGTAGCACCTGTCCTCACTTTAGTATTAGCAGGTTGCCATAGTAACAGAAACAGAGGTTGAAAGCAAAATTTATTGGCTTTGTTGCCAATGCAGTCAAACTTTGATATAATATAAAGAACCGCGATTTCCGTGAAACGCAATTCGTGATCGGTATTCACTGTAGTTCATGAAGATTTAATCATTTAATTCTGCCCAACAACGCTTCGCGCACACAGATGCATGGCACACGCACAGATGCATCTTAGATCATATATTTTCGCAGTTGTACCTGCACTCGGTAAGCAATTTTATTTTCAAAATATTGAAATTGTGCCGAGTGTTAATTTACGGGAGTGGTTCTCTGCAGGCACTTCTGTATGGTCAGAGAAATCTGGGGACTTTTTGCTGGGGAATCTTGCTTCTAAATTGGCCTTTGCCTAGATACTATGAAGAGTGATGTGCTTTGCTTCATTAAACTGCTGCTTAAACTTCCGCCCAAACGGGATCATAGCGGCTGTTACAGAGTTCATAATGGCTAAGCGTAAGTTTTTTGTCATCAGTGGTTAGCTGGTGTCACTGGGCACAAGTAACATAAGATTTGCCACTTCGCAGTGACAGGGCCGTTGGTGACGGGAACAGTATGTGCCACACAGGCACGTTCGTATGCACCGCCCGGCCAGCCATGAACAAGAACTGCAGTATAACCTCAAAATGAATGTTTTACAATAAAACGAATTCGCGATAGCAACATGTTACTATTTATTGGTCTGCGGCCTCAAAAGCAGTATCTACCTAAGACCCTCATTGACACCCTGCGCTTCATGCTGTGTCGCTTTGCTCCCATTGGCAGGAACCCTCTATGTCAGGCCTGATGGTGAAGTATAGGTAAATAACAACTACTGTAGAATTCAAAGAAATAAATTATATATGACAAAAACGAACAGTTTAACACACAATTGGAATTACGGACCTCCTATTGACGAGCGCAGTGCTGTGAATGCTTCGCCCTGACACACGAGCGGAGAGAGAGCTTATTCCGTACTACTTATCCGTGGTCACGTAGTGCAGCTCGGCTAGTAACAAACGGAGCAAAGTGCGTTCTCGTCCGTAGTACTGACGCAAAAACACATTTAGAAGCATTATCCCCGAGAAAAATGTCCCCAGATTTCTCTGATCCATACAGACGTCCCTGCAAAAAACCAATTCCCTAATTTACCATGTACCACAGGAGTGTAGCCCCAAAAGTGTAGCCCCCTCCCTCCCCCTCCAAATCTGGTTGTACAGCTAAAAGGTGGGCATCAGAGTATGTGGGCAGGAACGGCAGAACATGAAGAAACAAATTTTAAGCTATTTTTGGCATTCGTTTCAAAGAAGTTCGGTGACAATGACGCCACTAAGCTTCTCGATGCCTACCGACTGGGTGGTTATGGTTCGAGGTTAGGGAACATCCCCTGCCATGGAAACCGTAACTGCCACGTTCAAGCCAGAGATCTGGCCAATGGAATATATTGCAGCCCACGACTTGTTTAATGGCACTATATTCCTGCACATAGCAACACTGTTACGGCAGTCTCACGGAGCTCTCACAGCGTATACTGAATAAGACTAGCACATGCTTTTAATGTGGGCGTGCATGGAGGCAAGCTCTGCGTGCCCATACCACGTTGCATGACAACTGGGAGCCATGATAGAGCCCGGAGACAACATGTTTCTCTAGCGAATCTAAGTCATGAGACTCCGCGCAGACCTGTTTTTGTGAACAGCACCAGCTTTTACGAATGTTTCCCGCTTTGGAAGCCTGTCATCGCTCTTGTGACAATAAATAATAAATATAATTTTTATATTACATTTAATACTGCAACTATAAAATAACATTTAGAATATAAAGTAATAATCGATGCAAATAAAAGAACAGGAAAAAATAGTGAGATAGATGCTTTACTGGAACCTTTTTGCAGTCAGAGGGAAAAAAAATTAGCTGAATGAGTGGCTGATCTACTTTCTTCTAACCTGAGAGGGTATTCTGAAAGAGTCAACCTAGTGGAATGTTCATTTCGGCTGTCACCGATTGGCTCCAGCTGCATGAGCGAGAAGGAGACTGGCTGGCTCCTTCTTGCTCATGCTGCCGGAGCCAATCACGACAGCTAAAATGGACAGTCCACTAGGTGGACTCTTACAGGATACCCCCTGTTCCACACAAATCAAGCAGCAATAAGCAAAACAAATACAGTCTTCCAGATAAAATATCCAAAACAAATCTCGCAATGTTTGTGAACATATCACGAACAAGCCCAGCCCAACCTGAGCCCGGTGCCTTAAACTTGGGCCCAACACGAAGCATCAGGCCCAGGCCTGGCCTGAGCTCGCCACGAATGCTACTTTACCCGCTGAGCCAGGCCCAGGTTTTCGAGTAGGCCTGAACCTGTGCGGTGCTCTATGCTGCCTGTCTCCATGGTAATGGAACGTGCTTTCTTGCCCTGTAGTAAATAACTTCTTAATTTTCAGATTATTTTGCTTTCTGAGTTTAATACATGAAAGGACTAAACAACTTTTTATTTATGAGCTTCATATTTCGCATTCTCTGTGCAATTTTAAGCACTAAAATAATTTGTGGCCACTGTATTTTGTGGAATGGGATTGCTGAAGTGTGTTCATCACATATGCTAATTGTTCATAGAAGTAGTTTTTTGTAAATGCCATGCTCTTCACAAAAGCTCTTTACATTATACATTTCACAGGGACATTGTGCATTTTAATTTTGTGCCCTTTTTTTTTTTCAGACAACAAAGAAGCTGTTTCTTGTGTTCTCGGAACCCTTTATGAAATGTTCGGAGTTGCGTTGAACGTGCTTCGTCAGGTGTGGTTGAAGGCTGCATTTTGTTCTGCTTTGCATTCCATTCCTGGTATTCTGATTTGAGAGGCCACTCTAGACTGTTCTGTAGTACTGTAGGGCTTATGACAAGTAGTCAATGGGTGGCCTGCCCATCATTAATGTGGTCTCGGTGCACACGTTTCACTTGCTGGAAGAGGTTTCTAAGCAGGTCTTGTGAAACATTCTTCAACAGCCACCTAATTACCAGGGCTAGGCAGTATCAAAAACACATGTATCTTAGATACTATCTTACGGTACTTTTTAGGTATCTGAATCATGATACATTTGGCAAGACGTGTATCAATATCAGTATATTAAGGTACAAGATACACCTGTGGAAAAAATCCACAAGGACGCACTAGGGTGTCTTGCTGAGGGTGGCAACTTTTTATTTATTTTATTTATAACATACTGCGGACCACAAATCGGTCCTTGCAGGAAGGGCACTCAAGCGTACAAGGCAATTAATTAAATTTAAGAAGTAAAAAAAAGGAACAAAGCCAGTGGTACAAAAATATGCAAATATAGAAATATAAATACAATACAATAAATAGAGATAAATATAGATAACAGAGAACTTATGAGCAACGCACTTCATTCGGAAAGCTTTAATACATCGCGGGTCGGGAGTTCCACTAAGACTCTGTTCTGGGGAAGAAAGAAAATTTTTATGTATTTGTCCTGGCGAAATGAGGGGTTATTGCATATGTGTGATCATGATGTGTACGCCTAGTGGACAAAGGGGTCACATATACTGCGAGATCTAAGGATAATTCATGATTAATTAGTTGCTTTAGTAAATTCAGGCAAAGCATCTGTCGTTGTGTCTCGAGGAGGGGAATGTCATTTCCCATCATTAGCTGTGTGGGAGAATACGTGCGCTTAAAGTTAGAAAAAATAAAATCAGCCTTTCTCTGAATTCTCTCCATGATTTTAATGTTATGTTTAGTGTATGGATCCCATGTAATGCAAGCGTACTCTAGTTTAGGTCTGATGAAAGTCAAATAACTTAATAATTTAATGCTGGCAGGGGAATTTCTCAGTTTGTGCTTTAAGAGGCAAAGTTTACGGACGGCAGAACAACAAATATTGCTAATATGTAAATTCTAGGAGAGGTTATTAGAAAACGTTACGCCTAGGTATTTAAAATTTTCCAACTTCCTATAACAGTGAAGTGGCCAGTGTGTATTCATATTTTAACGGGCTTTTCTTGAAAGTAAAACAAAGGCAGACTGCTTTCTCTTTGTTCAAAGCCATGCTCAACCTATCACACCATTCTTGTATATTGTGTAAGCTTAAATCAAGTTCGGTCTGGTCATGTACTGAAGATATTTCCCGAAATAAGATGCAGTCCGCAAACAATCTAATTTGTGTACCTGCTGTAACAACGGTGTCAATGTCATTTATGTAGAGTAGAAACAAAAATGGCCTCAGGACCCTACCCCGGGGTACACCAGATGTTACGGGAACATAGGTGGAGTTGTTACATTCAATTGAGACAAACTGTACGTGATCAGAAAGATAAGCTGCTATCCAAGAAACTCTAATGTTAGGAGGAATATTATATCTAAGTTCTTGAATCAGTTTATAATGAACTACTCTGACGAACTACTCTTACTAAAATCTAAAAAAAAGAGGGTCAATTTGACCGTTACTATCTAAGGTTTTGCGAATGTATAAATTACATTTAACAGTTGTGTGGTAGTTAAATACCCTTTTTAAAGCCATGCTGGCAATCTGTTAATATAGAATTTCTTTCTGAAATTTTTGTGATATGGTTGGCGATGGAGAGCAGCACTCATAATGGACACATTTGCCCCGGTGTCAATCAATGTGCACACAGGAACATTGTCAGCAAAAACGTCCATAAGATTCTGGTTCGTGGGTAAGGTCAAACAAGGATTTCGTGCCAATGTCGTCAATGCAGCTCCACCTCCAGAAGCTGCACTGTCTAGTTTTCAGGTAGGGTGTGTGGCGAATAGGTCGGAGAAGGAGCACGGCAGGACGGGGGCGAACCACATTGACGGTGGGTGGGGACAAGGTGAGCAGGCATAGCAGGGTCGTGTCAGAGGTGTCGTAGGGTCAGATGATGGGTCGGGCATAGAAGGAATGAATGAAAAGAACGAACTAGAGGGACGAGGGTGGTAGTCGGAAGAAAAGAGTGTCTGAGAAGTCCAGCGGCTGTGGCAGTGGCGAGCGATATGCCTAATGCGTCAGCAGTTAAAAAAACAGATCGGCTTGTCCTTCACGGTGCGCCATTCGGACGGGTTGCGCTGTTCATAAGAGGAGCGAGGTGGGAACGTGCGTGGAGAAAGAGGGTCCGAGCGCATGCAACGAATGGAGTGCAGGCTGACATTGGACAACTCTTGATAGGCGACAGCTTGTATCAAGGAGATTGTCGCTGGACACTGATCAGATGATGGGAATGAAGGGGCTGTTGGTTGTACTGCTTCGACCTCACGACGAATGATGCGGGTTAAGTTGTCACATCACTAAGGCTGGTGGAAGAGGTCGTCACAAGATGACATAGCAGCTGTGTTGGGATACTCAGCGGCTTTTACCATGCTCGAGACGGCGGCACTCCTTGAGGAACGTATCGTTGCTGGTGACGTTGGTAAACACCAGTAAATTGAAGGCGTCATCAGCAATGCCTTTGAGAACATCATTAACCTTATCGTCCTGTGACATGTTCGGGTCGGCCTTGGTACAAAGGGCCAAGACGTCGACAATGTACGGCACGTAGGACTCGGTCGATGTCTGTACACATGTGGGAAGGGCCTTCTTGGCATTGAGTTGGCGACCAAACGGATTGCCAAAAAGGTCGTGGAGCTGCTGTTTGACAAGATCCCAGCTCGAGATCTCTTCGTGAGTCTAGAACCATGCCTGTGGAGCGTCATCGAGGTAGAAAAGAATGTTCGCAGGCCTAATAGTCGGATCCCACCTGTGTCTGGTGCTGACACGCTCGTGCAAGTGGAGCCAGTCGTCAACGTCAGGACTGCCGACTCCGATGAAAACACCACTATCCCGAGAGGGAAATGGTGACGTAGTTTGGGGCTGCAGGCGTAGATGCGCCACCAGCAGGAGCCGAAGTTGCATTGGCGGCATTGTGACCGCAGCGAAGCTCCATGGCAGGTACTAGGAACGTCCACCTCCACCAAATAATGTTACGTGTAGCTGATGCCCATAGCTATTTACAATTTATTTACACGGAAGCCAACGGAGGACGAGATGGCTGCTGGAACAAGCGCGACAAAGAAGAGGACGAAGCGCTCGTGCTTCGGACCACACGCAACAGCAGCTATACCCACGGAGTCGTTTCTCGGTTTATTCACCATAAACCCTTTTCCTATGGAATGGGAGGCTTGATTTCCTTCAATGGCGACGCTATATCAAGCGGGAACACGTCATCTTCCTCCTCTTCAGGTACGGCTGCTTCGTATCAATATGCTCAATTAATTTGCAGCATGACGAGGCGATAATTTTCTACCGACAAGGGATTGCCCTTTTTAAAAATTGGCACAACTTGAGCTGTCCTCCAGTCGTTGGGCACTTGAGCAGATAACAAAGAAGCTCTAAACAGTACAAAAAGAAATCTACCTATAACCTCGGCATAATGCTTAAGAAACACATTTGGGAGATCATCTGGGCCACACGATTTCTTTGGTTTCAAGTTTTAGAGCATTGACACAATATCATTGTATGAAATGATGTTGACTTCGTGTGGTTCAAAAACAGTACAGTCAGACAAGTTACCCACGTTTGACTTGGAAAAAAGTACCATGAAAGTAGTAAAAATGTTCAGCGATTTCATTCATGACTTGATACAGTAGAACCCCACTGTTACGTTCCCGGGTGCTGCGTTTTCCCGGCTGTTCCGTCGTTTTCGGCCAGTCCCGGCACAGCTCCCATAGAACACAATGCATTGGTAACCCCGCTGTTACGTCGCAACTGTGGGACCGTTCCCGCATCATACGTTGCGAACTGCTACCCCGCGCAGGCCCGAGCGGCCATTTTGACTTTTCGTGTCGCTTGGCTTGGTTGCTTGACGATGGCATTGGCCGCGCAAAGTGCCGGGGGCAACACTTGTTACGTATTTTCGGTTTCCGCCAGCAAAAGTATGGCCCTTGAGATCCGCATTTGCTATCTAAAGATGGTGTCTATGACGCGTTGCGGCCCTAAAATTGGTTTTGGCTCATAGATGTTCCGTATAAAGTCCAAGGGCGATAACGCCGTCGCCACGCGCCGTATGCTGTATGTGCGAGTGAAAGCGTGCGAAGGGAGCCGACGACCGCGTCTAAATCTCCCGCGCAAAAGAAAGAAAAGCAGGGAGGAAGCGCACCTTTATCCGTTGCGCTCGAGGCACCGGCGAGGGGGGAGGGATAGTGGGCAGCATTGTGCTCTGGTAGTGCGCAGCGGCACGCAGTCGCGCGGGCCGTATCTTGAAAGCGATCTGCGTGGGG
This sequence comes from Dermacentor silvarum, assembly GCF_013339745.2. Taxonomy (NCBI): domain Eukaryota; kingdom Metazoa; phylum Arthropoda; class Arachnida; order Ixodida; family Ixodidae; genus Dermacentor; species Dermacentor silvarum. The sequence continues at coordinate 25,697 of NW_023605782.1, forward strand.
GCAGAGTCTACGCAGTATAGGTGCGTCGGCGGCTCGTAGCTTTGTGCGTGCTGTGTGTTCTCGGCGCTCAGTTTGCATTGAAGCGATAGACAACAGCACGAAGGTCACTTCGCTCACTTCTGCAGCAGCGCCTAAATTCTTCACGCCAGCGTTTGACAGCGCGTGTCCGCGCTCATCGAGTGTGATGTGTTCATGTTTGCCTGTGGGCGCTGACACCATGCTTGTTAATTAGTTAATAAGCGAATGTTTATACGGACGATAAAACTACTGTTCTTACTTTGTATAGCTTATCGCAATCGATACTTCGGCTGTCGGGCGAAACTACTTTTTTTCACATGTAAGAATTAAAATAATATTGTGTGCAGTTCAACACTACTCCCATTTCTCAATTTTTCCTGTTTCCCGGCTCTTACGTTTTTTTTTTTTTAACGATCTTTTGAAAAACGCAACAGCGGGGTTCTACTGTAGTAGTTCCGTCGACCATTATTTCATATACAGGCCCCTTAGTGTCATTTAAGTACCCCAAAAATTTTTTACGTGAGTTTTTCATGAAATCAGGTAGTACTGTTTTAAAGTAGTAATCTTTAGAACTATGAACCGATGATGCCAATTTGCTTTTTTTTTATTTACCCTCAAGGCCAAAGGCATTACAGAGGGGAGTGGGGAAAATACCAACAAATACAAAAGCAAGATACAGTGAGTAATGATAAAATCTCGACCGGGTAAGGTGGGTCGTCACCGCAGGAATCAGGAGATGGTGGTGAAGGCGGGCATCGTGATGATGAAAATAGAAAATATTGTATTCACTTCATTGGTACATGGTTTTGACTCTATCCGAGTCTCGAGCGGTTCTAATTAACACTGGGGCCAGGACGGCCTTAAATAACCCCTCGTGGTCTTGTGGTAGCCGATGTCTCCTTCGGGGAACTTGTGGAAGTGTCAGCCCTCTCTCCGGTGGTCAAGTTGACGACCTCCTCTCCCTCGGGTCCTCCTTCTTGGTAGCTCGCCCTTTGCGTCTACTCAGGTCGTAGAGGTGAGACGCTTTCTCGGGGATGAAGGGGATTATCTCGTCACGGGAAAAGCGCTCGGGCTTGCGTCTCACATTTGAGAGGTACAGTTTCCAGGAAGATCATAACCTGCCGATGTCTCCTTCGGGGAACTTGTGGAAGTGTCAGTCCTCTGTCGGGTGGTCAAGTTGACGACCTCCTCCCCCCTCGGGTCCTCTTCTTTGGTAGCTCGCCCTTTGCGTCTACTCAGGTCGTAGAGGTGTGACGCTTTCTCGGGGATAAAAGAGGATTATCTCATCACGGGAAAGGCGCTCGGCTTGTTTCCCACATTTGAGAGGTGCAGTTTCCAGGAAGATCATAACCGCCTCTTGGGGATGAAGGTAATTGCCCCGACACGGGAACGTGCGCGGGTTTGGTTTCCCACAACTGAGATGCAGAGTTCCAAGCCGATCATAACAGTAATAATAAAAAATTTCGAACAGGCAAGTACTTAAGTAATGGTTGTTAGTGCTTCGCGAAAACGTTGGTTATCAATGATTGATACAATGTCAGCAGGAAGGTGGTTCCACTCGATTGCTGTGCACGGAAGGAAGGACTCGAAAAATGATCAATGACCTTGTAGCGATGATCAATGCGATGGGACATATATTGCGGTGATAGAATAAGTATGTTGTGAAGAAGAAGGTGTGAAGAAAGTCTACGACGGGCTGCTAGAGACAGAAGCGAGAGGCTGGCTTTCATGGCTGTTATGCTAGCAGTGCGATTGTAGTTGGAGAGAATGAAACAAGTCGAGTTATTCTGAACAAGTTCCAGGGCAGTGATTAATTTTACATGCATAGGATCCCATACAGAAGCAGCACATTCAAGCTTTGGTCGTATTAAAGTTTTGTAAAGTATTAGTTTAACTGAAGAAGGAACGGTGAAAAAGTTGCGACGTAAGTATCCTAGCATACGGTTAGCGTTGTTAATAATGTATTCTGTGTGCACTGTCCAATTTAAATTACATGATACATGAACACCTAGGTATTTGTAAGATGATACGTATTCTAATGGAACACTGTTCAAAAGATAAATAGGAGGAGTGTTAGTCTTTTTATTGCACTGATAAGTTGTGGCAGTGCTCGCTTTTTTTTGTTCCTTTTTAGTTGGCACTTTAGTTGCAAAATGTTACGTGTCACCCACGGTGTTTGTTTGCCGACTTTCTTTATTTTGTTAGGCACAAATGTACTTATACAGGGACGACACATTTTGAGAAACATTGCCCAGATTGTGAATACGTCATTCTCACCATCACCGAAATCACTGAGGCACGCTTCCATGTATTCTATTACATTTGAATCATCAGCTCTAGAATAGTCTTTGAAGCAATGTTTTTTAGTGCTTTCAGTGATGACAGGCTGATCATAGGCAAGGAGGCAGTTACAAGCTTGTGATCAGACACACCTTCATCAACTGAAACGACGTATTCAGAAAAGCCGCGATTCACAAAAACCTGATCAAGTACAGTACTCGAAGAACCTTGTACACGAGTAGGTTCCATAACTACTTTAATCTTGAATTAAATGATGCTCTAGCATAACGTCGAAAATAACATTGGTGTTTTGGTCAACCTTGGAGCCTACCTGAAGTCGTTCCCAGTTAATGCTAGGCAGATTAAAATCACCAACAAGAAAAACTTTCTTATGCTGAAAAGGAGACGTATTCTTTTAGCTTGATCGTGTAATCGGGTAAGCAATCTGGGGGTCTCTAACATGCAAACAATACAAACAAATGCCCCAGCATGGCATCTTAATACATAGGCACTCGATGTCAGGATTTTCATCAATAAGCGTTGCTTCTATCAGGTGCTTTATAAGAACAGCTACACCTCCGCCCCTATGCGCTCTGTCCCTACAAAAACTTTTATAACAGGGTGGAAAAACTAGGTTATTTATTACCCGATTATGTAACCAGGGGCGCGATCTTGTACGCGTTCCAAGATGGAACGGAACGCCTCCGTTCCATTTTGGAACGCGTACAAGATCAAGCCACAGGTCTCTGTAAAGACAGTAACGAAGGCCACAGTGAAGAGGAGTTATAGTGAGCGTCAGGTAGCGGTCGACACCGCTTTATGTAAAGAGTGCCATTGCATCTCCTGCCATTCATAAAGCTAAATGAGCTAAAGTGTCACTGAACTAATCCAATCCAGTGCACTTTCGCGCATGTTCGCGGTCAGCCATTCAGAAACTCTATGCAGCATATTCACAGGTCGTGCATAGTTTAAAATGAAGTTCTGCTGGGTCTAGTAATGTGCGCTCTGCCCATTACGCGTTTTTGGCATGTCCCACATTTGTACTTCGTACCGGTGGTGTGGCCTTGGTGGGAGAGGTGTTCCTCAAACGGCGACATGCACTTCGCGTGTTCGGCACGGTGGATGTGTCATGGTGCACTCGGCAAACTGAAACTTACCCCCTTGCATGTTATTAGCTGCTTTGCTGTGTGACATTTATCTGTGTGTGCTCCTAATGCAGTTAATTTGTAGCCGTTTTACTAGCTAGACGTCTTTAGGCATAAAATAAGATTGCTCAAATTGCCATTCTGCATGCCCCGTTACTATATTGCCATGGTATTTTTGCGCCTTATTTTGTTTTACTGCTGGGCACGCCCGGCATTTTTGTTTTTTCTTTTTTTCGAGCTAGCTGGTTGGCTCAGTGTGGTCGCGTACATGCATTATCTTTCTCGAGAATATTCACAATGATGTATGCCGGTACTCTGAAACCATATTTGATGCACAGGAATAGTGTCCGACCGATAATCAATCAGAATCGCCATTGATGACTACTACAAAGTATGCTCCAAATCATAATTTTTTGTGCGACAAAATCTGCACCAAAACGCCACTGCGGGTGGTGGCATATGTCACCGAGCTCCATGTCTAAGTTGTTAAAATACCTTCATACCCTAAGCTACATTTACTGTCATTTTCTGACACCTAGAAATTAAAAGTGTATAATGCGATATATTGTTTACAAACATGTTTATGTTCATAGAAAAGATGTAATCTATTCAGTGCATAATATGCAGATTACACACTGAAGCCCAATGTGCAACAAAACTGTACAGACGAACACGTAGCAAAATAAGATGCTGACACACTTTATGATTGGACTGCAAAGCAGTATATTGTACCAGGGGCAGTATTCTTCGGTGATCACTTTCAGAGATTGCTTGACTTTTGTGAGATTTTGTGAAACTCGGCACTGGAGACGTCGAAATGTACAGTCGATGGCGCTCTTGGCACTACGCCAGAAACATTTCCGGTTGTATACATAGATGCATTTGGTGCTGAGTCACACGAAATCTCATGAAAGCGAAACTATCTCCAAAAGTGATTGCCCAAGTGTACCATCCCAATTGTAAAGGCAGCATGAAAAAATTCATCCTGCAGTGTACCTACATTGTCTGATGCATGTAGACTGTTGCAGAATGGCGATATAGTACTTTGTTAGAATGGTTAAAAAATTCTTACGTGTTAGAAGAGAAATTTAAAAGAAAGGATGTCTGTTGGCGAGAGATAATTATAGGAATTTGCAAGTAAACACCTGTGTAGCGGTCCGGGTAGAATAACTAACTACCAGACATAACTTCGGTAAGACGGGTGTTGTCCGCCATTTAATATTATTTTCCGCCCACCCCTCTTCTTCCTCTTCTCCCTTCTCTTCTTCCTCTTCTTTTCACATTCCAGAAGTAGTCCGCTTCACCCTCCCCAGCTTCTTTTGTTTACACCTCCTGGTGTAATATTTGAACACATTCCCGATTGAGGCGCACTCTGTTTGGCCGGTGGCTCCCAGGTACCAAATAGTCTTCAATACACCGTGCTGCGATGCAGTTTTAACCACGGGGAAGGGTCCGTAAAACGTAGCATTGTTACTTCCAATTCCTTTCCTGACAAGGACGTGGTCTTCCAATTCTATATCTGGTATGTCGCTGTTCTGCCTCTTGTCGAAGTTCCTCTTCATGCGCTGTCTGTAGGCGTCTTCTTGTTTCTCGCTTTTCTTGACTTCACTAAGTGTAAGCTTCTCCAGGATGCCGAGTTCGCAATCCGCAGGAAGAGTAGGCACAATTCCAGAAGTGGCAAAGAGAGGACTGCATCCTAAACCACTCGTATAAGAACGGTTGTGGTGTCTTGTAGCAGCCTCCAGGCAGCATTTCCAGCCACCTCGGAATTTTGGGTACATCTTCATGAATTGCTTGATGTCCCTTATAGCACGTTCAGCAAGGCCGTTTGCTGCAGGATGGTAGGGTGAGCAAAATTTTACTGTTATCCCATGATCTCGTGTCCAGTTGGCTAACTTTTTGCTCCGAAAGGCCGGGCCATTGTCACACACCATCGTCTTTGTATTTTGGAAGCATTGAGCTTGAAGAAGAGCAATGACACTGTTGGCGTGTTCTTTTCCTGCCTTTGCAGTGATCATTCTTGTGCATTCGTCGATACTGAGTAAAAACGCTTGAGTTTTCTTTGTGCCTTCTCCCTTCTTTTTAAGTTCCGCGAAGTCTAAGTGAATGACTTCAAATGGGATGCGTGAATGCTTTGGGGTTATCATCACATCTGTCGCCTGCTTGAATTTCACTTTGTTGACTTGACATAGGTGGCACGTGCGAATGTAATTTTTGATGTCGTCCTTCATACTTGGCCAAGTAAACCTTTTCAGCAGTTTGTTGTAAGTGCGCCAGAAGCTGTCATGTCCCCCCGACTCTGGACTGTCATGGTATAGTTGAAGTATCTTGTGAACCATTGTCGATGGCACGTGATATCTTCCGTCCACAAACTTCATTTCCTCAGTGCCTTCCCACAACTTTACGTGATTTATTTCTTGTGGATGTTCGCTTGTCTTGTGGACAAGTAATCTAGACATAGCGTCCGCATCTGTCAGTAGTGGGCCAGGCCGATGTGATACGTCAAAGTCGAACTGTTGTAAGTAATTAACCCATCTCGCCATTCGACCCTTTGGTTGTGCCATGCGTAGGAGATGAGTCAAAGCTTGATGATCGGTAAAAATAGTGAATTTTGCGCCTTTTAGATAGGTTCTAAAATATTGTAGAGCTTTTAAAACTGCCAGCGCTTCTTTTTCTGTGGTAGTATAATTGACTTCAGCAGGCTTCAATGTATAGCTGTAATATCCAACCACGTAGTGCTTTTGATGATCAAATTGTCATGGTGGCTTCTGATATAGAACTGTGCCCATTGCGTAGTGCGACGCATCAGTATTGAGCACGAAAGGCAACGAGAAGTCTGGTATGCGTAGGATGGGATCTGACGATATCAGTTCGACACGTTCACCATAGGCCCTTTGACACTCCAGATCCCATTGGAAAGGCACGTCCTTTTGCATCAAACGTGTAAGACACCTGGTCTTGACCACATAGTCTTTGATGAAGGACCTGAAATGACCAGCAAGGCCTAGAAACACGCAGAGAGAGTGGACATCGTATGGTTTCACCAACTTTGAAATTCTCTCAACGGAGTTTTAGTAGACCCGTCGAGCACCCTGCCGAGGAACGCTACTTTCTCTTGAAAAAATGCGCTTTTCTTGAAGTTGACTTTAAGGTGGGCGTCGCTGAGGGCACTCAGGACTTGAGAGAGGTGATTCTGGTGTTCTTATTTAGTCTTCAAAAAAAACGATGATGTCATCTATGTAGACATTACAAAAAATACCTAGGTGTGGTTTCAATATGTCATTCATAATCTTTTGAAACCAAGCCGGAGAGGTCTTCCAACCGAACGGCAGGCGATTATACTCAAATAAGTCAAAAGGCGTAACAAATGCGGTGTACTTCTTTGTGTCCTCAGTAAGCGGAATTTGCCAAAAACCTCACAAAGATTGATACGAGAAAACCAGCGACATCCACCTGTTTCGTCAATAATGGTATCTATGTTTGGCATTGGGAAAGGTATAAGTTCCGTTTGCTGGTTAAGGGCTCTATAATCAGTGCAAAGACGGAAGGTGCCATCTTCTTTGGGTGCAATTGTTATAGTTGAGGTAAACGGTGAGACGGAAGGTCGAATAATATTAGCCTCTAACATTGCTTGCAATTCCTTTTTAAGCCATATCTTCTTTTCTCTTGACATGTTGTATGGAGCTTTTCGTACCACCTTTTTATCAGCAATTTCAAATGGAACCGCATGTGACTTCATCGCTGGCGGGTAGTTTCCCACACAAACGAGCTCAGGATACATAGCTCTTATGTCTTCATCGCACTGAATTACTCATAGTGGTGCAGGTACCTCAGCATTTTCCTTCACTGTTGAGTCTTCTTCAACGAGCACTTTGTCGTCCCAATAAAGATTAATCTTGAGTTTCTTCATGTCAGGGCGAGACAGCAGAAAGTCATATGTAACATCTAGGATTGCTAACACTTGGCTGGTGACTAAATGTCCTTGAAATTCAATTACTACGGACGCCCACTCGTTGTGTAAGCTCACCGAACCATTGTATCCTTGTACACGAAGAGCTTTGCCAGGGTGAAAACGACTGATATCCAATCGATTCTTGTTAATAATTGATACTGAAGCTCCACTGTCTACCAAGGCTTTCATTTCGACACCATCTATCTTGACCAGTACCTGTAGTAAACTTGACGACACTACATACACTGTCTCATGGTGATCGTTACGGTGGTGCCGATGACTTTCACCGATTTTTGCTTGTAGTTGGTAGGGTGCTTGATCCTGTGCACTGATAGAACGGTGTTCGACGCTATTCCAGGCATTATCAGCAGATTGGCCCGAACTGTGCATGTAGTTACGTGCATAGCTGTTCGAGGATAGGCACTCCTTATGGGGACTCAACTTATTCACATCCAGTTGTCTCCTCCACACTGAGCCTTCCTGTTCCAGTTCTGTTCCAGGTAACAGATTCTGGAGGCACTGCAAAAGCTCGTCTAGGGTCCTTTGGGCTCTCATCTGAACTTCATTTCGAATGTCCAAACAGAGACCCTGCATCACTAAGGCAAGAACTGCCGTTGAGGCGAGCCTAGGTTCAGCGGCATGCAGCAAACGACGCTTCTCAAGGACATACTCTAGAGGAGATCCTGATGCGTACTGGTAACCTAGAGCAACATCCCATCTTTTTACAGCACTGATTTCGAAAGCAGCCGGGAAACTCACTTTCCATTTCTCCCAACAAGGTGCTGCCTTGTCAAGAAGCTGCAAATCATACCATTTCCTGGCGGTGGCATGAAGATAACGTCGCACGTTTTAAATTTTTTCAACATCAGAAGTCCACTTATTCTTTTCCGATGCGTACTCATAAAAGGATAGCCATTGGTGAGGGCTTTGGTGGTTGCCTTCAAAAATGTCCGGCACCACAAGCTTTTGCACTGGTTTGTCTAAGCTGAGTGACTCAACTAGTTTTCATTAGTTGACCGTGTTGCGTCATTTGTCGCTGCTTCTCTTCAATAATTTTCATTACAATTCTCACCTTCTCCGCAGTGGTTCCTTGCGTTAAGCGTCCACGTCGCATTGGCTCGAGGATCAGTTGTTCCAGTGCCGGTAGTGACAGATTCACCTTCACCGATTCCATTTGAAGAAGTTGCTCGTGTCCTATGGAGGCTTCTTTCATAACCGCGTCGATGAGGTCTGCTGAACTAACATGACGTGGAAGGTCAGTTTGAAGACAACATGCTGCGGCGACGTCTGGTCGATGCAGAACGTAACCCACATGTTCGTCGTCGACTGCGCCAAAATATGTAGCGGTCCGGGTAGAATAACTGCCAGACATAACTTCGGTAAAACGGGTGTTGTCCGCCTTTTAATATTATTCTCCGCCCACCCCTCTTCTTCCTCTTCTCCCTTCTCTTCTTCGTCTTCTTTTCACATTCCAGAAGTAGCCCGCTTCAACCTGTAAACTTGCAGCGGCCCCTACAGTGGAGCTATGGTAAGGTCGTATCTTAACTTGCAGACTTGTACGTAACAAATTAAACATAATTAATTATTGTAATCAATTGCATTTGCTGGTAGTATTGTAACTGATATAAAAAATTTTTTACTCGGTACCGCTCACTGTGAATAAATTACTTTTTTTTTCTGTAGCCACTTACAATGTAACCATGCAGTTGCTTTAACAAGACAAGCTGTGGCAGGTGAAGCAGGTTTGAGTGCTTAAAATGGGCGGGAACTACAGTAAAATGTTCACAATCATGCCGCACAGCAACCTTGCGGATGCGTATGTTCAGACAGGCAAACTTGGTGCTCAGTGTTTGTGCGCAGGAAAGCCAGCCTTGACCAGTTGTTTCCCCGGCCCTAGTAGACTGTCTTCCACCCTGTGCTAACATTTTTTTAGGGCATTGCCAAAACAAGGCGAAATAACAGTGCGTTTCACCAATTTATAATGGGGGGATCTGAAAGGAAGCACAAGTTGTTTGACCCTCGACTGATACCCCCAGCAGGTAGGCTGGGTGGAAAAATGCAGCCCTAAGTGTAAAAATCTGATGAAGCCTGCATCAGGAACATTGATGATGATAAAGCCTTATTAGGAACTTTGTGCGTTAATCTAAAGGATCAAGGCACTCGGAAAACATTGCCATTGTCTTTAAAGCAAGTGAATTAAAATCCGAGGCGTCAGTGTTTAAAACACCTAAGAAGTCGGCAAACCTAAAAATCGTGACAATTTCCACGTTGTTGTTCCATCCATTAATAATCTTTTCTGGTTAGTCAAATATAAACTGCTTAAACAAGGCGCTATGTACGAGCTGATATTAACACCTTTTGTGTTACTATATTGTCATCCCACGTCACATCGGACAAGTTCAGATAAAACGATAAAAGTTCTAAAAACCGATCGCAGGACAGACCCGATTCATTCTGAAAACAAACTGCTCCAAGTTCATGAATGCTTGCACTGACAATTTCATCAGGTCATTTTCGGGTATTGAATAAAACAAATCTTTGATGTGGGCTAAGAAGGCAGCAAGCTTACTGTTAATCATTTTATCTGAACTCGATTTTTGCAACATGAGATAGCAATATTGTAACAAAAAAAAAGAATGGTGTTTGTATCAGCTCATGCAAAGCTCCTGGTTTAAGCGATCGAAACGTCACTGTAATCTATTATGGTTTAATGATGTAATTCTAATCGATTACTTTTTTTTTTCTGTAACGTATAAAAGTCTGATCTTAAGATAAAAATTGCAAGTACACATTGAGCATATTGGCTATGGTTAATATGCTAGTAATTTGTATCTGTATTCTAAATACTTGTTGCCTGAATATCTTGTCTGTATCATGATACAATTGCAAATTATCTTTGCCCAACCCTGCTGTATACTACATATTGCAAAGCTTTCATACCAAAATGCTTTGTGATCAGATTGAAAAATGAAACAGTAAGGCATCACTTTGCTCATTAGAGCTGATTTCTTGGTTTCTGTTTAATTTTCATTTTGGCTCAAATGAAACATACATAATAAGCAAACTACCTCTGCATCAGAAATATTGGCCCTGATATTGTACTTCACTGAAACTTCACATTTTCTTACAAAGTAATTAATTCTTTCCACTTCTTTATGATACAGGCAATAGAGGAAGATGAAGCTCTGGCATGGGATATGCAGCATATGCCTGTTCGCAATGGCTTCAACCGACCTGGTACTTGCGCTTGGTCTGAACAAGAGAGGGCATTGCTCAGCCCAGGTACTTGCTGTTGTGTGCATGTTCTTTCGAGCCAAGCAGTTGTCAACAACTTGCAGTGTTCCCCCTGCAGTGACAGCATTTATTTTTTGTGATGTGCAATCCTGTTTTACTTTCTGTGTTGATAGAGGCTTTGAAACAGTTGAGATGGCTTGAGAGAAGCTGAACAAAGTGTTGGGGGATGCATTCATTTTCTTTTACTCATTCTTTTTATGCTATATCTTAACAGAAATAGTAGGTCTGTGCAATTTTGTCTGCTAAAATATGGGTAGTGTACTGATCTATCTTCCTGGACAGTTTTTGTGGTGCGACAGTTTGCAGGTGCACTCGTTTGTTTTGAGGTTTTTCGAAAAGGCTAGAGAGGGTGCCATTAGAAGACTGCGTGAAATTTCCTTTTTGCCAGAGGATTAATTTTGTAAATAGCTAATTGCAGCATTCATGAAAGGAAAGTAGCAAGTGCAGAGTGCTAAAGTAAGTAGACACAAGATTGGCGACGATTATCGTTGTGGAACAAGATAAGCCTGAACAGTTGTAACATTTTCTTTACAGTAATTGGTCCTCATGCTGGGACTTGCATGCTAAGCTCTGCTTAGAACATATGTGCATGAGATGGATTTGTGGATGGCAAATGTTATCTGTAGCTTCTTTCTCATCCCCAAGCAAACACACTTTTGTTGCAATAGCATATGGGAATTTAAGTTGCTACTTGACTGATGAAATGAAAGTATGTCTGGGCTAGCTGGCAAAACATTGCCGAATTGTAGTGCATGGCAAACACATCTCAGTCTATGCTTGTCTGTAGTGGATGTGCCGAGACCTTGGGGCCCCGCATAGCTTTTTCCTCCCCTAAGTTCCTCTTTCTCTCTGGCATCTGGGTCCTTGCAAGGGACTCAGGTGCATGTTCTTGTTCCCGAGGCCGTGCTGCGGGGACATCCGCCTCCCTGTGGCAATTTCCCTTTCGGCACTACTATGGCCGCACCACCACCAAAGCCTGTCGTGCTGCCACTGCAGTGTCGCAGGGGCAGCACTGGTTTTCAACTAAGTCTGTGTCTACTGCCTTTTGTTTTTAACATTGTGCTCTACAGTTCAATCATTCCTATTTGGTTACAGCGGAATCTCGTCGATACGAACTTCACAGGAACTGGAACATAAAGCGTATCATCCAAAAATCGTATTATCTAACGTATTATCCAACCAAATTGTATTATAGGGAAACAAAAAAGAAACATTATCCTAAAAAACGTATGCAGAGTCGTATCAATGAGGTTCAACTGTATTTAGGTTAGCCCAGTGCCCTTGTAGGATTATGGTCTGCATTGTTCTGCCTGCCAGTGGCAGGCCATTTGACAGGATACTCTTTTCCTGTTCACCTTCCCTGATGCTTAAATTGGCAAGTATGCTCAGATGTTTTACCTACACACAATATTAAAACTCTGTATTAATCTCTCTTAGGTGTTTCACACTGTAAAGAACATTAAGGTGCTAATTGAAGCCAAATTTCACTAAATAAGACTAGTTCATTGTTGACATTTAAAAGAAGTTAACATGGCAACCTTTGTAGACTTTTTTGCAACACTTATCAAAATTAAACAAGTTTACACTGACATCACACCAAGTGTAACTTTTTTCCCACACCTTTTAATGACATTAAAGCAATGTTAAAAGCCACAGAAAAAAGGGTCCACAGCTCTGGGAATAGAGTGAAATTTGTAATTTCAACAGGTAGTGTCACAAATTGAGAGTGGGAAGTGGGCCTTCAGTTGCAATTTTCTCTGGTTCTCTGAGAGGTAATCTCTGTTGACGAAATACTGAGTTCCAAAATAGTAGTATACCAGTGTAGCTGAATCTTTTTGTTCTTGCTTGCCTTTTCCTGTTCTATTCAAAACTGAAGTATCTTTGTTACGCCTGCATTTTTTGCTGTCTGATTTGTCAGAGTCAGCCTGTATTACCCAGAAGGCTCTATCAGTACTTCTACATAAGTGGCAGGGCTTTTATTTCACCCAATTTCATACAGCCGCTGCCTAACATTAGTTGAACCAAGCTCAGCTTTGCAGCTCCCTATGCTGGCCAGTGCAGCCAGAAAGTGTGAGCAATGGTTGCATAAACTTGGAACTCCTAATTGAGTAGATGTTCCACTGTGACGTGTCCTGTGTAGCAGCTGAGACTCGCAACTGACGACCTACCTATTCAAATACATGTAAATGGCAGAATTGCTCTAATTAGTCGAGCACTGAAACTATTTGATTTCCCCACCCCAAAATGAAAAAAGACAAAAAAACATGTGACATTAAGCTTACAAGTTCGTAACTCTGCAATAAGAAAGTTAAGACTTCAGCTGATAAAATCCTTGAAGTAGGCAAAATCAACATGACCATTTACAGTTTACATAAAATCTTTTCTTCAGCTATAAGATTTTGAGAAATGTCTCATTCAAACAAAATAGTGGCATAATTTAGTCTCATATATGTCACCTTTGTCTAGAGTAGGCAGTATAAGTGGTGTAATTTTTACACTTTCGATATGTCTTTGTTAAAGGTTAGAGAGTTGCAAACTATTGTTCTTCCGGTAACTGCTTTCTCATTCTTGTGCAAAGCAGGTGCACGGGAGTACTGCATAGGAGCTTTGCAAATTTTGAAACAGACTTTCCTAGTGATACAATGCAAACACAAAAGCATTAGTGTGCTTTATTTTACTGTCTTTTGCACTTACCATATTTTCCGGACTGTAAGTCGCACCAAATTTTGGAGGAAAACCACGACTTGTAGTCTGTGAAATACGGTACGTAAGTTTACAGATTCACCAGGCACTAGAAAATAACTATTTGCGTTTATTCTGCTCTTTGCCTTTTTACTTTGACCAGAAGGCCATATTTTTCTATGATTCTGTTCCTTTCCTTGCCCAAGTCGCTAGTTCTGGCAACATGGTGGTGCATGTGAAGTGCAATCAATTTGCGCTTATTCTGTACTCGTACTGTTGGGGTGGCTCTCCTCTTTCACCCTCACCTGCTTTTTCTACATTAATGAATTAGAATTGGAATTGTTCTTTTTGATGCAGTGGTCCTCGTTCTGTGAGTCAAGCTTTGTCATTGTAATAGCAATTGAAGTACTCTTAGATTTTTGAACGAAGCTTGGCGAAATTTGAAAATGTGAAACCAGAAAATGTGAAACCCATTTCGTTCTAATTTGGTAAATTATGGAGGCAGGTGGCCCAGAGCCTATGAGATCAGAGCAGCTGCCTGTGTGACTTTTCCGAAGGTGCTGGCCTCACGGTGTGCTGGGCCAAAGCAGAAAGCATAATCTGCTCAAGCTCTTGATCTCTTCATGTGCTCAGCTGCATTTTGCACTCAACACAACATTTAGGCAATGCGACTCATGGAAAATATGTTTAATGGTGTGCTAACCTACTGAGAAGCTAACACTTTCTTTTAAAAGGGAAACTAAAGAGAAACACTAAATCAGCTTAGACTGATAAACTTCCAATTTTTGTTAATTTTGCAGTAATAGGTTGATCATAAGAAAAGCAAAGAAAGGTCAAATATGTATTTTTTGAATTTTGCACTGAAACCTCGAAGCCGGTACATCACTGTGATGTGACAGATTTCAAAGTATTTTCTAATATTGGGTTGTTCTGGCTCTTTTAGAATAAAATTAGTCCATCTTTACTGATAACAAATTTACTAGGCCTGAGAAGACATAATAATCTATGACGTCACGGCGATGTAAACTTCAAAGCGACACACGCCTTAATCCCTGCCTCTTAAAGGAGCGAAGTGCAACTGACAGTGGACCAGACCAGACCACCGTCAGTTCCACTACACACACACACACACTTTAATCCACTTTGACACTCCTAATGCTAATGGAATTAAAAGGATAAATTTGCACAAACAGCATTATGGTACAGAGTACTCTGGTTTAATAAAGTCCAATAGCCTTCCTCTATTTGCCAAGTTTGAGACAGGTAGATACCAAGAGCAGCACAGTAACGGATCAGCATGCAGTGTAAAATGGACCTTTTGAATGCTGTCAAAATGGGCTGGTGACCCTACGAGTGATAGCTGTTGCACACAATAAACGAGGACAATAAAAGCTGAAAGTTGGGTCTAGGTGTGGCCCCGCATCCCTCTCTTGTCCTCGTGTCCCTCTTGTTCACTGCCTATACCAGACGAAGCAGGCAGTGCGCCGTGTCAACACCAGATGCATCACGGCCATCTTCTAAACAGTGCTCAATGAGTTCGAAGAAGCAAGTCACAAGAGTACATATGCACACACACAAAATGGGACAGTGCTTAAACCTACTTGAAAGCTAGCCGCGACTAAAACACACGATCAAACCCGTCAAACTGCGCCAACAAGACCCCCAGTTGCATTTTTTATGGTTGCCGCTAGCAGCACTCTACTGACCTGAAAAAGGTCCATTCAGTACCTGCTACCAGTGTTAAATAAGGCACGGGAAGGGATCGACAAGAAATAAATATACTGGCTTTTATTGCAATTCTGTGCAGATAATTTAGTTTTCATTTACCGTATTTTCGTGCGTATAACCCGCCCTTGCATATAACCCGCACGCTTATCCGAAAAAATTTGACTAGGAAGTTACAACTACGTGCAGTCATCATTTCGTTTTCAAAACACATTTATTTCAAAACGACCGCCACCATGTTGTCAGTGCTGTCCGATTCACTGCTGCCATCCGAGGCTTCATCACCGCTCTCAAAGACGTAATCGTCTTCGGAACCATCTAAGATGTTCCTTATGGCACATTTTTTGAAGCACTATGAAAGACTGCCGCCGAGACACACTCATGATGCCTAATGCAAACTGGGTGTACAAGAAACGGCACCCGACTCGTTGCAAAACCGTGCGAAAAGCGTCTAACCAGACTATGGATGTGGATCTGTCTATAACCTGTGTTGGCCTCTTATTGGCTTAACACACGTCGATGTCGATAGGCATGCGGACAATGCGGACTCCGCATGGCAGGCCACGCGTTGCCGTGAAGCCGACCCCCACCCCCTCCCTTCGCGAATATTCGCAGATAATCCATACCCCCACTTTTTAAGCAATGTTTTTCAATTTTTGGTGCGGGTTATATGCGAGAAAATACGGTGCTTAAGTTCACTCAGTTAAAGGTATTTATGTGGCCATTGCAAGTCATTATCCTATGCAGTTTACGCTTTCTCTTGATTTTCTTGATGGTTTGCCTTTCAAATATCTTTGCGGCAGGCATAGGACTCATGAAGGCACTCCGCATTACTATGCGCAAAGTGTGTGTTCTTGTGAAGTTTTGTGGCCGGTGCACAAACATGCAAGAGAACGCAGACTTGGACGCAATAGCCGATATGTTTCGAACATCTAGCTCATTCGTGGAACACTTCATCACATGCCTCCACCCTCCCATCTTTGGAACCGCTATCCAAGAAAGTGTAAGTACAGAAGCACAAAGCACCTTTACAAAATGTGTTTACAAACTGTTTTCAGCCCTTGTGATGATATCTTGCATGGTTAAAAGAACACGCAGATTAAGAAGTCACATGTTGCCAAGTTTCCTCTTGTGGTGTTGTGCTGGATTATTCTATTTTTACATATGAAAAGATCAAAGCATAACTTTAATGAGAAGACAGTGAAAAGCACATCTAATGCAGTGGCTGGAGATTAGTACAGTGGAACCCTGTTGATAGGTTCCTCGCTGTTACGTTTTTCCAGCTACTATGTTATGTTTTCGCGGCCCCGGCCTAAATTCTATTGACTCCCATGTGTTATGTTCCCCTTTGATACAGTGCTATTCTGTAATGTTCTCGCTTCATACATTGCGACGGTAACATAAATTTAGCGATGCAGCCAGCCGGTACGTTGTAACAAGCGACTGCCACTTCTCAGCAAGCGGCCGGCACGTTGCACCAAGTGACGAAAGTTTGCACTAAGCTGCCGAAGTTGCGCAAGCTAGGCGCTGCACTAGCGTATCGTGAGAAAACGTGCACAGAGCAGTTGGTGAAGCACCCAAAGAAGTGTACATCGGCTAAAACCAGCCGAGAACCACGCACACTGGGCCAGATCCGTTGAGCGCAGGCTACATTTATTTGGCAAAGGTGCATTATGCATTGCGCATAATCACTAGTTCTCTCTATTAAGCTTCGCCGCAATAGATCCATGTGGTGAAGCATATTAAAAGTTGAAAAGGGGCCACTGTTTCGGAACATTGTACGTGTCCCTTAATTATACACAGACGCACGTGCTGTCCCCAATCCCAGTACGAGCGCTGAGACGTCAAATAACTATACTGGCAGCCATTCAGAGCTATTTCTGACTTCGGTGTGTCGGTTTGCGGCCTTCCTCACAGTTACGTTTTCCGGGCTGTTAAGGGTTTTTTTTTTTTTTTCCTTTTTTTTCCCATGGTTTGCTGAAAAATGTAACAACGGTGTTGTACTGTACTACACTGCATACCTCTATTGTCATGCCTCAGCATCCACCCTTTGACCCTCAGGTGTCATCCACACAACTCGGAGATGTAGAGAAACCTGCCTACAATTGCATGTATTTTTGTTTTGTATGTTAAAGAAAACAGCAAAAAATATGCACTTTATTATGGCATATTTTAACTACACTGTATTAAAATTTGTTCCAGTAAGCTTACCATTTGTGACAACTGTGGTGAGTCTTACAGTCCCCCATGCATTTCTACAATTTTGTGAGGCAGAAATGGAAACAAAAGCATTTCTACCCAGGTTCATAGCACAGCCTTTAATGGAGATTGTAGCTGCAATACCTCCATATGGATTTTGCTGGTCTCAAGACTGTTGTAATCGTAGCCCTGGTAGGTTGTAGTTCTCCAAAGAAGCAAATGTCGACACAGCAAGCTTTGTTTAGCCTGTATTCTAACTATTTTATCTTGCACCATACTTCACCACATGCGTGCTCATATTTTCAGGACCTTATTTTTAGGCCTCTCTACATCTGTGTTATGTCTAGTGTTCGCACTGCATTGATGGTACATTATCGTGTTCTTGCCACTCTTTGACCATGTCTGGCTCTTGTGCCGTAAAACACCACATATCACCCAGTTTGTTTATGTTTTGTTGCAGTCTTTTGCAAATCTTGAATTGCGTTAATCCGAAACTTTGGATCTGTACCTTTTCATACTCAGTGTGCATAGAGTGATTATCTCATTATGTTTACAGTGTCCTTAATAAATATGTTTGGCAAAAAAAAAATCCCTCATGCAGGTTTGAAATAGTAATGCAAAATGTTTTTAGAACGACAGAAAACTGAGCTAGTTGGCAAGGATTCATAATGCAAAAAAGGTAAAGCGTGCAGACACAGACACAAGAGAAGGGGACAACACAAACGCCAGCGTTCGTCTTGTCCACTTCTCTTCTGTTGCGTCTGTGTCTGCACGCCTTACCTTTATTGCAAAATATTTTAACTTTCTGAATATTGCAACCCTTGTAGACAAATCCTAGCTTGTAAGTTATGACTTATAATCATTTCATAAGATTGGCATTTGACATAAATACAGTTGTGCCTCAAAGAAAGAACTTAATTCATTCCATGGCTGGGTTGGTTCTGTGAGACGTTTTTTCTTTGGGATGTGTTTTCCAATTGTTTTCTATGGGCAGCCTAATAATTTGTTCTTGCACCCTGGTTGATAATGTGAAAACGCAAAGGTTATTTCATACCACACACTTAAAAAAAAACATTTTCAGTGTACAGTGGATGTTTTTTTTGTTTTTTGTTTTTTTTAGTGTGTTGTATGGAATAACCTTTGTGTTTTCACATTATCAACCAGGGTGCAAGAACAAATTATTAGGCTTCCCATAGAAAACAATTGGAAAACACATCCCAAAGAAAAAACGTCTCACAGAACCAACCCAGCCATGGAATGAAAAAAAAAAAAAACATTTTCACTGTACAGTGGAATCTCGATGATACAAATCTCACGGGGTCACGAAAAATATTCGTATTAGCCGAAAATCGTGTCATCGAAACACAATTAAAACTAGCTAAATTATGGGGGGATGAGGGGATCAGATAGCGAAAATCGCAAGAAAAATTCATTTTTGAAAACCACGCATTTCGGTATCTGCGACACCTAATCTACGCTGTATCAAAATGGTTTGACTGAAAACGCACTAAAAGTGGCCGAAAAAGATTTATTCGTCAGCGCCCAGGGCAAGAAAACAGCTCTAAATCGCGCAAAATCATCGCATTTCACGAAGACATATCTCGTATTTCCCGCCACCGAGCGCCGCCATCTTGGTATCGTTCGAAAGCTCAAAGTTTCGCCATTCCGCTTCTCAATGCGTCCGTCATCGCAATCTTGTAATAAACGCGCAAACACAAAAGAAGCGCGGGTCTGCGATAGGTAGTCACACGGGCCCTCCGATGAAAGCGGGCCTCCGATTGGCTGCCGTGCTGGAAGGCGTCTCTCCATTGGTTGCTGCTGTGGCAGGGGCAAGATGGCAACCGCAGTTGTCTGCTTCGTAAACCATGCCGGCGTCTTCACTTGACACGCAGAATTCGGATTACTGAGAGCTCCCAGGTTAGTGATGGATCCTTGCTCGTAGGAGAAGAAATTTTGGACGAAGCACGCCTTCGGAATAGGGACGCACAAGCCTCCTATGGCAAGAAAAATACAGTGATTAGCGGGAGAAGCGGAGGAGTACCCGACTGAATGTGCCGCGCTACCTTGCACCGTGTGACTACAGCAGCGAAACCGACAATCGCCCTGTGACATCGGCACAGATAATGCAGTCGACGGAAGACGTGCCAATGGAGGCTCCCGCGCCTCGGCATACGGCCGCGCGAATCAGCTGAGATCGTATCTCGGTAGACATAGCTCGCTGCAACTAGGCAAAATGGCGAAAACACAAAGAACGCGGCCCGAAGCACAGCAGCCGGAGTCCGATGGGCGGCCGCCGAAAAGGAGGAAAAGCACAAAAGCGCCACTGCTTCAAACTCTTCGCGCCCAGTCGCGGCCTCCGCGCTGTCCGGCGCCGCGTCCGCGCCTCCGCACCAAAAGAGAAAGGGAGAAAGCGCGTGACTGCACGCTGTTCTCTTTCGTCGCGGCCTCCGCGCTGTCCGGCGCCGCGTCCGCGCCTCCGCACCAAAAGAGAAAGGGAGAAAGCGCGTGACTGCACGCTATTCTCTTTCGCGGCCGTGGGTGGGGCGCCGTTTATTCGTATCAACCGATGCGGGTCGAAAATCGATTCATAACAATCGTTCTCGAGCACGTTCCAAAGTAATGGGGCTCGGCCGGGACCACGGAAAAATTCGTATCATCCGGAAATTCGTATTAGCCATGATCGTATCATCGAGACTCCACTGTATTTACCAAGAAAGGAGGACGTTCGTGGGACGTTCGAGATCCAGATAGATGGTCAAAGAAGGCGACTTTTACGCTCGTGAAATATACACCTATCTGCACATTTAGAACACTTCTCACTTCAATAATCTGAGACAGTCTTCCTCAGCTGGATGAGGTGGAAGACACTGCTGTGAAGAACTTCTGTCTCTGTCTCACACTTCCGGGATCCGGGATGAAAGAACTCATTCGAAGTCGCCTGCCTCTCCCTTTTCTTCGGCAAATTTCTGAAGATGCAACAAGAGCAATGTGAAAGCGAGACTAGGCAAAGGAACATGAAGGCCAGCAAATAAGCAAGTGCACCTGTGCGTAGATGTATGTGTCTTATTCTTTCAGAGAAAGCAGGTTTGCTCTGAGAGTAAAAAATTGTGGGTGAGCCCGATTCATTCTGCAAAATGTTTGCCGGGCAAAGTGTTCACTAAGTGAGGCACAACTCTAGTAACGTATGGTTAAAAAAAAAAGTGTTTTTGCTCTTGTATGGGGTATCAAAAAAATATGAATGTTGCATCAAAACAAGTCGCAGTTTTTCATAAATTGGACAGGCTGGCTGTCAGGTGCTGTATGCTCCCCAGTGCAACCTAAACCGTAGCATGTGTTTTTACTTGCCTTGCCAGAATGTCTCTCACACCTGGAGTGCCCCATGCATAGTTCATAGTATGAAGGGAAATCAACAGGATTTTTTGATTATGAAGCCGTTATTGGTTTCTGAAGTTATTTAGTATTTTATTTTTATTTTCAAATTGTTTCGCAGATATTTCTAGGCAGTAAAGAAATTATACATGTGATGTCGCCTTGAAGAAGACAAGTCCACTTGTCGAAACGTTGGCTCCTGCTCTCACCTTGTTCTCGTGTTGCTCATCGTACAAAATGAAACTGCTTTAGAATGTGTTTAGCTTTTTTTTTTTTTTTTTTTTCTGACCCATTCATGTGCACCTGATGTACACCGTTTCCTTTGTCGTTTTCCAGGGCACTGCACTGAAGGAATGTGTACTAGCCATACTGGAAGCAACAAAGCAAGTTTTATTCTGTTGTAGGACATTGTAGATAGACAGTTTCAAGTGATTTTTTTTTTTAGAACTTTTTTCTTATAGAACTTTGTGTGTGTAAAGGAAGATGGCATTCTTAGTGTGAAAAAAATTAAGCTGGATCTCACTTCTTGAATTTAATTCCCACACTACAGTAGGGATAATTTCAGTGGGGTACCATAGATTTAACACTCTGCGTATTTTGGTCTTTTTACACACAAAAGCAGTTACCATGTAGATAATTTTTTAATAGATTTTCATTATATTTTTTGTAACTACCAAATTAATTAGCCTTGGCCAGAGATTGTCATTAGATTGCATCATGGGGAAATGGTGTGGGAATTTTGTAGTAGTACCATCACCTAACTTTTGCATAATTTTCTGGCTTACCAAGTCTGTACTCTTGGTTGAAGCCAACTACTGCAGGCTTTCATTATCTAGGGCATCTTGACCTCTAGATGACAATTGCGAACAATGATGCAATTTACCAGTTAGTACCATTCTAAAAGACAGGGGGACAGAGACGCATAGTGCAAATGGCAGGTGCTGACTTACAACTAGTCTTTATTGCCATCACCCGTACATTTATATGTGCCACAATCTCCTAACAATAAATTCACAACTGCTATGACAAGGCTAGTTCAGACAACTTATGATAAAAGCATTCTTTTAAAGGTTTCACACAACAGATGCTTCTTACTGAGCATGCGTGGGGCGACGAAGGACAGCATGAGCAGAACTAACGAACTGAAAATGTAACAATTAATGGATGCTTTACTTCACAGGCGTACGAACCATTGAATAAAAATGACACAAAGAAAACCAAGAAAGCACAATATGCGTGCTTTTCAGGAGATGACCAACAAGAACGCAGAAAAAAGGCATTATAAACAATCTGCGAGAAATCCTAACTCAGCGGGAAATCAAGAAAACACGAAACGGCCAAAAAGAAAAGGGAAGGGTGCATAAAGCGTACGCTATAGTATGCCATACGCTAAGCAGTGCACGTTTATTACAGATTTAGTTGGCCTGCAAGATCTTCTCATCTCGGAGGCCATATGCCGTCGTCGTGCCTATCTCCCAACTTCACCGATAGGTGGCGCTGACATCTCGAGGGGATTTGTTCGAAATGAGAAGCGATCTCGAAAACTCCACAAGGTTATCTATAATACTCTGTCGTCGAAGCGGCCTGCCACACAGTCATTTGCTGTGAACGAAGTGAATTTTACAAAAGCAACCCCAAATTCAATTCAAAGCAGGCAACTGGGACCGCCGCCATGTTTTACTACAAAACTACAAAAACCATGCAAAAATGGTAACGTTAAATCTAAGAAATAGCGTGCATACGCTATACGCTATGGGTCGTTTAGCGTTCTGCGCGTGCACAATGACGATGCGCTGTTTTATAGCGTTCATAATGGTATATCGTACACTAAACTAAAACTGTCTAGTATCGCCATCATTGAACTTTATGATAAGGCTGTAAGTTTTGTATCTTTCAACGCACCCTGGCCCCTTTTTTTTTTTTTTTTTTTTTGCCATTTCGTCTTTTCTTGATTTCACGCTGTCACAAAAGAGCGCGTAATCCAAGCGTGCGCCGAGTGTCGCGCAAGCCAGCGAAAGAACATGCTGGCCCCGTGGCAACTTCAACAGAGGGGGAGAGCACATATGTGGCAACAACGCTAACAACAGCGCCGAAACGTCTGGAAGAGACTCGACGAAGCAACATTAACCGGAGAGAGAGAGAGCATGTCTGCGCACCAAGACACCTTCTCACCCGGCGAGTCGAGAGAGATAACTACAGCGTTAGCGCGCGCCAACAACATGAGTCATCATCACCCCCCCCCCCCCTCGACAAAGCTCCGACAGCAGCGGTCGAAGGTACCAGAAAAGACGAGAAGCTTCCCCAGGCTTTGGCCATGCTACGAGATCATGACTCCGATAGGAAGGTTCGAGAACGCCTGTGGAAGCTATATAACCGCCGTGCGAGAATCAGATGGGGGAATTCAGGAGTTCAGTCCGCACCGGTGAAGTGATGTAACGTGAAGACCGAGCGTCTGCGGAAGAAGGGGATTCCCCGGCAAGCTAGTCGACGAGTTCATCGAGCGTCTGCATTTCCGGAAGAAGTTCTTTCTTCGAGATTTGCTCGAGCTACACCGAGATCGTCTGACTCCAAGACCAACCAGCACGGTGAATACGATTGGACACTTAGTGTTCCTTTTCATTTTGTACTTTACGTGTTGGACTCTTAGTGCTTGTCGTGAATTATTTTCTTGTGTTTGTTAATACCCATCTGATTTGTATTGTGTTGTGTCTAGCCTAAGTGTGCAAGTGTGTGTGTAACTGCCTTGTGTGAAGAATATATTTTGTTGTGTTTTGACAACTCTGGGCTCTGACTCGGTCTTTGGACAGCAACCGGCGTTCGCTGGCGCACCAGAGGGCCCACTCTTAATTGTCCTTGCTTTCGGGGGATTATTTTCGGAAGCGGATAAGTCGGCTTTGGAATTTAGTCCGGCGTCTGCGCCTCGTTCACCGGGGTCTGACAATATTTCTGGCGTCCGCGACACACGCTGAGTTAGATATCTCATATATTGTTGATAATGTATTTTTTCCTAATTCTTTTTGGTCTTCTCCTGACACGCACGCATATTGTGCCTTTCTTGGTTTTCTCGGGATCATTTTAACTTCATGGTTCGTACGCCTTTGTAGTAAAGCATCCATTAGTTGTTGCATTTTCATTTGGTTAGTTCTGCTCATGGCGTCCTTCATTGCCTCACGCATGCTCAGTCAGAAGCATCTCGTGCGTGAAACCTTTAAAAGAATATTTTTATCTTAAGTTGTCTGAGTTGGCCTATTGTGGCACATATAAATGTGCGGGTGGTGATAATAAAGACTAGTTGTAAGTCAGCGCCCGTCATGTGCACTATGTCTCTCTGTCCTTGTGTTCTTTAGCGCTGCTTTCCCAACCGTTCTCGTTTGAAGACTTTATCAACATTGAGTGGGGAAGAAGACTGCAGTGCCTTGACAAGTGAAACTCAGCAAGAGCGTGATCTGCAGTTTAGCTTAGCATTCTGCTTTAATGGCCCTTTATGAACCGGCCTTACGAGCACGGTTGCGCGAGTACGACCATGCCCGTAAGGCCGATCCCGAAGGGGACAAGCCTTAGAGATGTTTGGCATGTCATGACATGAGGTTTAGCCAAAAGTTGCTGGAATTTATTATTGTGTGTGTATTCTTCATAATGACTGAGCACACTTCTAGGCTTCTAATTTAGGCAATCAGTTATTTTACAAGAAATGGAATTTGCAGTAATACAAACTGTACTGTAGTAGTGCAATGAAAGCAGACAAATTTGACATATTACACAGTTTTACACACACTGTTGCTTTGTGAATGCACCTTCTGTGAAATTCCTGTAACCGAGGTAACAAAGGCATGTAAATTGTAATGTAAATCAACTAGCCCAGCTCAGAACCCCTGTGTAATGTAATATGTTGATTTCTTCCTCTTTTAAACTCCATCACCTGGAAACACAGAACTGGGAAATGCATTTAACTTGTTGCTTCAATGTTTTAATTTAAAAAAATATTTCTCTTGATTTTTGTACAATTTTTGTGTTGTTAATCAAAATTCTGAGGCCATCAGTCACTGGAATCTTAACTTTTGGTTCTAGCTGTAATAAATTTTATTCATATATGTTTTTCAGTTGCCTGATGACAGCATTTACGCCTTACACATACATTTGAATATGGAGGGCTACAGCTAAAGCGTGTGGCATGAGCAGGCCACATGCCAATTGTGGTTATAGTGGTGCTAAATGTCAGCACCTTGTTTCTTGCACCTATTGCAAACAATAGAAGCCTTAAGCTTCTTATCTGCATGCAGGGGTGGGACTCCTGCGCCAATTGCACCATTTTGATACAAATGCAAATTCATGCACCAAACTGATCTACATGCAGGGGTGGGACTCCTGTGCCAATTTCACCATTTTGATACAAACGCAAATTCATGCGCCAAACTGCGCCAAACACAGTAAAGTTGCCCAAATTGCGCCGCACTGCGCCAGAACGGGTTCGGCATGTGTGCTCCAGAAGTGACTGCGAACAGTGAGCGGATTCGTTCTACGAAAAAGAGTGCAGCCGTTCATATTCCGCACACCGCACGACGTGCTCCTGCACATTTTTTCGTAATTTTCACGCTTAAAGCATTGCGCTTTTTGGTGCTTCCCACAAGTGGCCATCGCGCGCGCGGCCACTCCTAGCTGTTATCGCTGCTGTAGGAACGGCCAGGGCAGTGGGCCGAGCGCTGCGATGCTCCCTAGCTGAGGCGGAAAACAACAAAAAGTAGGCCGAGGGCACTGCGAGCGAGCAAGATATTGGGAAGGTGTGTGCTGCAGCGGGTTCAGTGGGCGGGCGTCTCTGTCCCCAGGGCCAGTATAACGTAACACTATTCCAGTCTGTTTCTATGCCCACATGGACGAAGCATGAGCCATTTTGACCTATCATGAAGGTGGATTTGGAATAAAAAGTCGCAGTTTCGCCCGAAAGG
The DNA here is from genome assembly GCF_013339745.2 of Dermacentor silvarum. Taxonomy (NCBI): domain Eukaryota; kingdom Metazoa; phylum Arthropoda; class Arachnida; order Ixodida; family Ixodidae; genus Dermacentor; species Dermacentor silvarum. The sequence continues at coordinate 51,304 of NW_023605782.1, forward strand.
CGAAGCATCGATTGCGATAGCAAATTAGTGGCCAGCTATACGAAGTAAAGAGAGTACTTCTATCAGCCGTGTAAACTTGTAAACGTTCGCTTACTAACTAAATTAACAAGCATGGTGTCACACGCACAGGCAAGCAGAAACACATCTCACTTAATGACCGCGGATACTCGCTGTAAAACGCTGGAGTGAGGAAGCGTGGCAGCAGCAGCAAGCAAATTGACCTTCGTGCTGTATCTCTCTTCAACACGAGCTAAGTGGCAAAAACAGCGCACACGAAGCTATCAACACTCAGCTCACTTTGTCCCCATCGCAGATCGCTTTCAAGACGAAACCCGCGCGGTCGCGGCAGCAGCCGCCAGAGTAGAACGCCCCCTCCCCCCGGTGCTTTGCGCGCGACGGAAGACAGCACGCTTCTTTCCCACTTGTGCAAGCGAGATTGAGCCACCATCGTCGGCTCACCCTCGCACGCTTTCACTCGCACACACAGCATACGGCGCACAGCGGCGATGGTATCACCCTTGGACATTATAGGGAACATCACGGTGACGGCAGAAATCAGCCTGGAGTGTCCATATACAGTATAGACTGCTTATAACGTAAGTCGCCGGAGTCACGAATATCTGCACTATAAGCGGTACCGCACTATAACCAAAACAACGATTTTCAAGCCCTGCATGTATGCAAAATATGTAGACCAAGCATGTAGACACGCTTTGTATTATCGCGCGCACATCGTGATTACGCTTTCGCCAGTGATCTGGCGAAAACATAATTGCGATGTAGTTGGTGCTCTTCAAGTTCGGCAGCTTTGCACCGAGTCAAAACGAAACAACTGTTTGCCGCAACCGCAGCGGAAAAAAAACGTGACCGCTATCGATGCGATTATGAACGGCGACTTTGCGGTGCTGAAGGCACGCGCCCAATGCACGCACCAAGTCTGGACGTATTAGCTACCATTCGCTGCAACAACGGCAGTTGAAACCGCGGTCGCTGTCTATGCGATTATCGATGGCAACTACACAGTTTTTTAGACACGCGGCCGTCGCGCGTACCGAGTAAAAACTGTGGGGATGCGCGACTCTCACGCGTCCCCTGATGTTGTTTTCCCCGCATGTCTCCTGTAGTCCGGCTTCTCTGCGTGGCTAAGCCCGGCGGTATTTGCGGCGCTTTGCGAGAGATGGCGCTAGTGTCGCGATGCTAACGCCACCGAACGGCGAGGTCACTTGGGAGAAAAAGGTCGGAGGCGCTCTCTCTTTGGCTGGGGATCGGCGACCAACACGCACGAACGCTTCGCGCGACCGTCGCGCGAGGCTTAGAGCGGGACACCGGTATGGACGAACACGGATCGTTCGAGCGCGCCACCGTTCGCGTGACTGTACACGTGAACGACTAGGCGATGGTGTCATAGCATGGGGCGAACGTATTCGCTCGCTATCGGGTCGCGGTGAGTCGGACTTCCTTGATTTGTCGCGCGCCCGTGTGAATGTTCTATTGGTAGTAATTCGGCTAGTATGTATTAGTGTATGAAAGGTGCAATAAATGCCCTTTTGATTGTTTGCACTACTATGTGTCGTTCCTTTGTCCTAAGAGCACATGTGAGACCCCACATCTGGCTGCCCAACGTGGATCTCTTGGGGCATCGGACGATAATTTTAACAGCTTTGCTCAGTTCGAGATGTTTCAACCGAAGCGTAGTCCTAGCGTGGATTTTGATCGCTAGTGTCGGCGGTGTGCTTTCTTGAGCGAGGCGACGGTTGCTGTAGCGTGTTTGAACTTTTCAACATGCTAAGCCTTTTCGCGAGTGTTTTGAAGTACACTCGTCGGTACGAGAGCCACGTGGTCTGCATCCTGGGAGAGCGAGGCCTAGCGCCCGCGGAGCATTGGCAAGCCTGAAGCGAGTGAGTACGGAAGCCTCGTGGGTGGTCCGAATTTCTTATGTAAATAGCTTCTTCTATATCTTTGACTTCGGAAGTCGAGGCTCAGGGAGCCGGGTGGCCGCGGGCCACGGGTGCCGCTACGGGCTGACTGGTACTGCGGCCTGGCACCGGGCGCTCCGACACCGTCTGGGACGGTGGGCGCCGTCAACTCGGATGCTGTGTGCACCGAGCGGAGTAGGACCACCTCACAGAGCTAACGTCTCCTCGCGGCTGCCTGTTCTTGTGCCCATTTTGGGTGTTGTTTTTTTGGGGGGGATGCCGGTTGTTGTCAAAGTAGCAATGCATTAGGCCTAAGGCTTAACAAAGCCGCCTGTCGCACGTTGAGGGACGCAACCTAGTGGACCGTGGTGTTGAGATGTCGCACATTGCTTCCTTCATTAGTTAGCCTCGCACAAATTGAAATTACTCGTTCGACTCAAGAAAGCAAGCTTTGTTCACGTGAACTTAGCATCTGAAGTGCCGTCCGAAATTTCGCTAGCCGAATTGAACATCGTACCACGTGGGCGATGCGTATGCCGAATTCCTCTCCCTTGCACTACTTTAGTGTTTGTCGAGTGCGTTGGGTGTACGCAGCGTGAGCGGAGTCACCCCTGGTTTGCTGTCACCTGCACATCGTCAGCGCTGCTGCCCCGGACTACAATCGAGCTACCCCAGGCTTTGGAGATGCCTGTGGTCAATTTGGCGCAGCGACTTCGGCAGCCGCCAATGTCCCGCTCGCAACCCTCGGCGGCTGGGAAAAGAGCCGGCAGTCACCAACGGCTACTGCGGCTCTCGTCAGCAGGGCGCGAGCGACGCTTGCTCGTGCTGACTTCTGCGTCGCCGTTTCCGGAGTCCTGGGCTGGAGTCGTGCCATCGAATCTGCAGACGTGGTGCTGTGACCAACGGATGCCAGCGGTGAACCCCAGAGTCAATGTCGGCTCGCACGTTGTGGATAACGCGTGGACATTTACTTGGCGGCGCCACTGTCGCATGTACTAACTTTTGTTCGCGACGCGCGCGTTGATAGGCCTTGTGACATGTTTCGCCGGCATATGTGTAGTGATTTAAGGTTGGGGGGATGTGGGGATGCGCGACTCTCACGCGTCCCCTGATGTTGTTTTCCCCGCATGTCTCCTGTAGTCCGGCTTCTCTGCGTGGCTAAGCCAGGCGGTGGTTGCGGCGCGTTGCGAGAGATGGCGCTAGTGTCGCGATGCTAACGCCACCGAACGGCGAGGTCACTTGGGAGAAAAAGGTCGGAGGCGCTCTCTCTTTGGCTGGGGATCAGCGACCAACACGCACGAACGCTTCGCGCGACCGTCGCGCGAGGCTTAGAGCGGGACACCGGTATGGACGAACACGGATCGTTCGAGCGCGCCACCGTTCGCGTGACTGTACACGTGAACGACTAGGCGATGATGTCATAGCATGGGGCGAACGTATTCGCTCGCTATCGGGTCGCGGTGAGTCGGACTTCCTTGATTTGTCGCGCGCCCGTGTGAATGTTCTATTCGTAGTAATTCGGCTAGTATGTATTAGTGTATGAAAGGTGCAATAAATCCCCTTTTGATTGTTTGCACTACTATGTGTCGTTCCTTTGTCCCAAGAGCACATGTGAGACCCCACAAAACGAAACTACTGTTTGCTGCGACCGCTGCGGAGAAAACCGCGGCCGCTATCGACGCGATCGTGGATGACGACTACGCACTTATGAAAGCCCGCGGCCAACGCGTTGTTACGCGCAGCGGCAAACGCAAGAATACAGGCTTTCAAGACACAAATAGGCTCGAAGCGTTCCGGCGTTGCTGTCATTCACGTACGATTTCAACTGATGGCTGTGGCGATGTGGACTCCGCCGCTTCGTTTCGGTTGGACGCTAGCGCCGTTCTTGCTCTCTTGCGGCGCTCACCGAGCTCCGAAAGTAGTCCGAATTAACCGATGTGCGGCCAAATAAGTCTGAATTAACGAGAGTGTGGTTGCATTGAATAATGCATATGCCGGCCGGGAGCACACACCTCGTTGAGAAGCATGCTCGCTACCGCCCTTGTTGGCGAGATTTTCCCACGAAAGCCGCATTATAACCGGTATTTCGTCTCACGCGGCTGCTCTGTAAGCGGTATGCGTATACATGGAGTGCTATGGGAAAAGTCTGAAACGACCGTACTATATTCGGTCCTGCACTATAAGCGGTTACGTTATAAGTGGTCTATACTGTACGTATTATTGCTACATACCATATTGACTCGCATAATGAACAGACTTTTTTTCCCGAAATATATGCGCAAAGTTGGGGGTGCGTTTATTATGCGGTGTAAAATTTTGAGCAATTTTTTTTCCGCGGCCACCAGTAAAAAAGTCGCAGTTTCGTCCGAAAGGCGAACTATCGATTGCGATAGCAAATGCATAGAGAGCTATACGCAGTAAGGATAATAGTTTTATCGGCCGTGTAAACTTGCAAAGTAACTTAACCAGCATGGTGTCAGCGCGCACAGGCAAATATGAACCAATCACACTCAATGGCTGCGGACACTCACTGGCGAAAAGCTGGTGTGAGGAAGTGCGGCAGCAACAGCGAGCGAAGTGACCTTCGTGCCGTCTATCACTTCAATGCAAACTGAGCGGCGATAACGGAGCGTGTGCAAATGTATAAACCGACGTCGCACCTACACTCAGCCCCCGACGCAGATCGCTTTCAAGATAGGGCACGCACGGCCGCGCAATGCGCAGTTGCTTCGCCGCATCCTTTCTTCCCCTCCCACCGGCGCCATGCATGCGACGAAATGCGACGCATTTCTTTCCCAGTTTCCTCCCTCGAACGCGGGAGATAGAGCCGCGATCGTCGGCGCGGACGGCAAAAATGAGCCTGGAGTGTCCATATGATTGATATCGCAATAAAAGTAGGAGACGCACAGTACGATTCGGCGTCCGATACAATCGTACCCGCTGGATGCCATATCGAACGCCAAATCGTACTGTTTTTCTCCTACTGCACGGCAGCAAGTTCAGGGTGCGTTTATTACGCAGGAAAAAAATCCTAATTTTGACGGCTAAAGTTGGGGGTGCGTTCATTATGCAAGTTCGTTCATTACACGAGTAAATATGGTAAATCACTGTCCAAGCACTCCGTAGAGATGCTTAACCAGCTAAGCTGAAACGTGCGGCCCCGGTGTTTATCACTGGGTTAATCCCTATCGTACATTAAAGTCTTTCTTAATTATTGGTTACGTCTTTGTTTCTTAATGAGGTTACACACACGTCTGGCTCCGACGGAGAAAATTACGTCACTGACGGTATGCCTACAGTCCACCGTTGTTGCATTGCCGCTTGCGATTCTTCAAAATTAAATCTGTCCGTCACGTAAGACAATGAACGGCTCATACTCCCTTAAGCAATGGCTCATACCCTCACAAACATGGCATCCCCATTACGACGACAGAAAAGTGAAATTCTACGCTCGAATGATGAGCGGCAATTAACGCAGCCAGCTGTGGAAGAAGACAATAAATGCGGGAGCAGTGACACGAGCGTATGCCAAGCACGAGTGCAAACCGAGGGGCTCCAACGAGCCAGCTGCAGAAGAAGACGACGACGCTCGAGTCATTGCTGATGATGATAGTTTCTGCGTACAGGCGACAGACAAACGAATCGGCTAGCTATATACAGCTTTGCTGTAAAACAGATTTGAATAGTTTTACTTTATACCAGCCCAGAGTTGACTGCGGCTCTCCGGGTCTGCGGTAACATATGGTGACCCAGAAATTATGTTACCACTTCTATCGGACTGCATAATTTGAGAATATAAGCTGCTATCATCCTGAGCCTCAGTGCGGAAGTACATAGTTGGATCATAGTTCCACTGATATTTCCGGCTTTCCAGAAAAGCATGCGCCGTGCCCCCACTCAACCCAGTCTTCCATATTCTAGTCGGCTACAGCTACAAAGCACGCTTCTACTACACGCTTCGTGTTGTTGGTTTATTCTGTGTTTCGTCGTGGTTTCGAAGTGCACTGCCATATTCCACTAAAATTTAGATTGGGCTGCTTCAAACTGCTTAAAAATGAAATTTAGTCTGCTCCAAAATGACTTTGGGCCATCTCACCCCTGTACATGCTGAAAGTCTCAGGGGCTCAAAATCAGCTGTCATTTATTTAGTCCACAGCTGATGTAATTCTTTATCTGAACTTCTTTAATTTGGTTTCAGCCAGACAGGTTTGGCTGTAACTTTAGGAATCATTCAGTTTTTAGAAAGAAAAGTGGATGATTGAACTGAATGAAAACTGGTATCTTTGAGGACGATCCAGCTTTCAAATTCACTTATGAAATGGTTTCATTATACTTTTTATTTACAGAATATGTTAGAGAGCTGATGTGTGAACATAGTGCAAATAATTACCAAGCATTAAAAATTTGCAAACGAAGTTATTTGTTTAATCAGTAGAATTGCATTCTGTCTTTGTTAAACTTTGCTATAAGGGCGGGGCCTTTCATGTTTGCATTTTTGTTCATTTCAACTTGTCTAATTTTAACTTGCAGGGAAAGCCACTTCCACAATATTGCCCAAGAAGGATGGATTGCCTTTGTGGAGCGTGCTGCAGAGAATAACTACCAGACACTGCTCTCACGTATTGCTTTACTTTGAGTGTTGCACAAATGAGTTTTTCAATAAGTTTTGCTTGTTTCTAATGTTACGGCTGGTCGTCGTGTAAATAAGGGCAAAAATGTAGCACCGGCCCATTTTGTAAATAAAGGCAAGACACCTTTATCAGGCGTGAAACATGCTACTAAGCATAACTACCAGACACTGCTCTCACGTATTGCTTTACTTTGAGTGTTGCAATACGTTTTGTTGTTTTTAATGTTGCGGCTGGTCGTCGTGTAAATAAGGGCAAAAATGTAGTGCTGGCCCATTTTGTAAATAAAGGCAAGACACCTTTATCAGGTGTGAAACATGCTACTAAGCATAACTACCAGACACTGCTCTCATGTATTGCTTTACTTTGAGTGTTGCAATACGTTTTGCTTGTTTTTAATGTTGCAGCTGTTCATTGTGTAAATAAAGCCAAGAATGTAGCGTTGGCCTGTTTTGTAAATAAAGGCAAGACACCTTTATCAGGTGTGAAACATTTGTGTGTTATCGTGCCTTTTTGTAATGGACAGACATGTACTACTGCTTATTCCTGATTTGACAATTTCTCTATGTCACAGGGGCTTGCCCAAGCAATGAAACTGTTCTTGTGGTGGGTGTGCAGGATGTTCCCTGTATTGAAGATAAGCTTGAAACAGAAACGCTCTGCGTATAAATTTGTCCATAAATTATCTTGTGCGAATAGAAGCAGGAGCATCTGTTAAATGTTGTAATTCAAGCTATCGAACCACTAACATTGAAGATGAGTGAACATCTTGTTCCGAAAAGTGGCGAAATATTAGAGGAATTACAGAAGCTCTCTCTGCGAAAACAGTCTATATTTATAAATGTTTATATCATCATCATCAGCCTATATTTATGTCCACTGCAGGACAAAGGCATCTCCCTGCGATCTCCAATTACCCCTGTCTTGCACTAGCTGACTTGTGCGTGCAAATTTCCTTACTTCATCACCCCACCTAGTTTTCTGCCGTCCTCGACTGCTTCCCTTCTCTTGGTATCCATTCTGCAACTCTAATGGTCCACCAGTTATCCATCCTACGCATTACACGGCTTGCCCAGCTCCATTTTTTTTCGCTTAATGTCACTTTGAATATCGGCTATCCCCGTATGCTCTGATCCACACCGCTCTCTTCCTGTCTCTTAACGTTAGGCCTAACATTTCTTCATTCCATCGCTCTTTGTGTGGTCCTTAACTTGTTCTCGAGATTCTTTGTTAACCTCCAAGTTTCTGCCCCATATGTAAGCACCGGTAGAATGCAATAATTGTACACTCTTCTTTTCAATGACGGTGATGAGCATGCAGTCGGGATTTGGTAATGCCTGCCGTATGCACTCTAACCCAATTTTTGAGTAATTGACCTAGATAAACTTACTCCTTTACAGACTCTAAAGGCTGACTGTCGATCCTAAATTCTTGTTCCCTTGCCAGGCTATTGAACATTATCTTTGTCTTCTGCATAATAATCTTCAACCCCACTCTTACACTTTCTATATATGTTCATTAGCAAAATAGTCTGCGACATACGAGTACCCTTGCTTGCAATATCTCCAACTTGGCTTTTTGTGCCACAGATAGAGCCTCATAAATTTTCTGTTTAATGTCATGGCCACGGCTACACATACACAGAACTTTGCCATACAAAAGGCTGCAGTCTGAAACTGTTCAGTGCTTGAATGCTTTATGGATAGCATGAGGTATTTAACGTTACTGCGAAAAACTGTCACTAATGTTTATTTTTTCCCTCGAGTTGAGAGGTTCTGCTGCTTTCAATTTGCTTGACGTTTATTATATGGTATGTGTAGTGAAGAAGAGGGACGATGGAGTGGGGCATCCTTACCAGCGCTGTCTAGTGGGTCAGTCTCTCCAGCGCATCGCTCGGACTACGCCGCTCGCGCTTGCGGTTCCTTGAACTGACCCAACGGTTGGCCCTAACGCCTGTGTCCAATAAACACCTTTACAAGTGGTGGAGAGTGCTACGCTCGAACACATGCTGCAGCTACGATCCCGTACCCTCTCCAACTATGTCTCGGTACGCATCTCAGCCGACGTCCCAGCAAACGCCTCCTGCACCCTCCGTCGTGTGCTCTGGTCTACCTCGCCACAAGGATCCTCCTGTTTTCAGCGGCACCGACAATACCGACGTGGAGGACTGGCTGTCCACGTACGAGCGAGTAAGCGTCATCAATAAATGGGACGATGCCGCGAAACTCAGCAACGTGCTCTTTTACCTCGCCGGCGTATCAAGCCTCTGGTACAACAACCACAAGACGGAAGTTCCGACATGGTCCACGTTCAGGACCTCATTAGTAGCTGTGTTTGGTCGTCCTGCTGCGCGCAAGGTGCCAGCAGAATCCCGCTTGCGAGAATGAGCCCAACAGCCGGGAGAGTCCTTCACTAGCTACATCGAAGATATCCTGGACTTGTGTAAGCGCGTGGACGCGACGATGTCGGAATCGGACAGAATCAGAAACGTTATGAAAGGGATCGAGGACGCCGCTTTCAACATGCTTCTCGCTAAGAATCTGCAATCCGTCACAGAGATCGTTACATTATGCCAAAGTTACGAGGAGCTACGCAGGCAGCGCTCGTTGACTCGTCGGTCTTCATCACGCGACGATCACATCGCTGGTCTGGCTACCACCTACGACCAGACCGCACTGCTTGCGGACATGAAAGCTTTCATTTGGGAGGAGGTAGCACGCCAACTCTCCTTGGTACCCTTTGCTCCGCCACCGCATGTCCCACAGCCCGCTTCGCCTATCGTGCCTCTGCTCCGCCGTGCCATCGAGCAAGAAATCGCCGAGGTCTTCCCCGACCAACGCCACCATGTTCCTACGCCTGTGCCACTGAGCTATACCGAGATTGTGGCACCACCCCAACAGGCCCCGGCACCAGCACCACTCAGCTACGCTGAAGTAGTCGCGAGGCCCCAACCACTCTCTACTCACGTGCCCCTCACTTATGCCGACGTTGTGGCTTGGCCACCAGTGCAGCCCGTTATACAATCCTATCACCAGCCGCTCCATCCAGGGCGTGCTCCGACGTGGCCAGGACCAGCTACAGCGAACCGGTGGCGTACATCTGACAACTGGCCTATATGCTTTGCCTGTGGCTACGCCGGTCACGTGGCCCGTTTCTGTAATCGTGTGCAGCCACCCAGCGTCGAATCATCCATGACCAACCATTCACCCCGTCTATATTACGACCCACCATCCGGTGTGTCACCAACATACCGCCCGCCTCCGAACACCCGCCGTTCCTCATCTCCACGCCGGCGCTCGTTATCGCCGATGCGGCCTCGTGCTGCCCCTCGGGATGAGCAAAACTAACAGTCGCAGTCCAAGAGGCAAGGGCTGCGACAGCGTCGAAGTGCAGAAGTCCTCATTGCAGCCCATCCAATGTGATAGACGTGTTTGTCGACGGTGTCCGCGCGTCTGCATTCATGGACACGGGAGCAGCCGTATGTGTTATAGACGCTACACTTTGCCGCTTACTTCGGAAAGTCACAACGCCCCTCTCCGGACTATCCCTTCGCACAGCCAGTGCTCAGCATATTTGACCCTTGGCATCGTGCACTGCTCGTGTAGAAATTCAGGACGTTGTATACGCCATAGAATTCATCATTTCCTCCTGCTCTCACAGTCATCCTCGGCTGGGATTTTCTCTTGCACCACAATGCCGTTATCGATTGCGCACGGGCCGAAATAGAACTATCGCCGCTGCTAGATTTGACGCCCACTGACGCTCTGTTGCTTTCCAGGAAGCTGATCGTCGAAGCCGACACTCAGGTTGCTCCCAACGCCTCAATGATCGTGCCCATGCACTGCAGTGGCCTCTCGGACGCCATTGCATTACTTTCGCCATCTGGCCGTTTCCTCGCAAGGGCCTGTTGCTACCTTTTGCTACCGTGGACATCACCAAGGGTACTAGCGCAATTTTCGTTTGCAACCTGTGCCCATACCATGTCGTGCTGCTCCGAGGAGAATGTGTTGGTACCGTGGAAGCCATCGACGACGTGCAAGTTATTGACGTGCCCGACTACCCGAATTGCGCAACCTACCATACGCTCGCTCAGTGCTGTTTCTACATCTGACGCATTTACCACAGATGTATTTGGTTCCTCCATCACTGGAACCCTTACAACGGCCCAGTGTTCCCAGCTGCTGTCCCTCTTGGAAGAATTTCGTTCGTTTTTCGACGTGGGGCAAGCTTCCCTGGGTTGGACTTCAACTGTAATGCATCACATCGACACTGGCTCTCACCCACCATTGCGACAACGCCTGTATCGCATTTCTGCCAGTGAACGTCGTGTGATTACCGAGCAAGTCGACGACATGCTTTGGCGCGAAGTAATTCAACCCTTGAAAAGTATATGGGCTTCGCCTGTCGTCCTTGTTACAAAGAAGGACGGCTCTGTCAGGTTTTGCGTCGATTATCGCCGGCTTAACAAGATCACTCGCAAGGACGTCTGTCCCCTGCCACGCATAGACGACACAATTGACTGCCTGCAAGGAACCGAGTTCTTTTCATCTCTGGATTTGCGCTCCGGGTATTGGCAAGTGCCTATGGAAGAAGTCGATCGGCCGAAAACAGCCTTTATCACGCCCGACGGCTTGTACGAGTTCAATGTCATGCCTTTTGGACTCTGTAATGCGCCCGCGACATTCGAGCGCATGATGGACACAGTTCTGCGAGGCTTAAAGCACACATGTTTGTGTTATCTTGACGACATTGTCGTTTTCGCGCCTGACTTCACCACGCCCCTCGAACGCCTCTGGCGTGTATTGACTTGTTTATCGAACGCCGGCCTACAATTAAACATAAAGAAGTGCCGATTTGCTGCGCAGAAACTCACGATACTTAACTATGTGCTAACAAAGGACAGAATTCTGCCCGACCCCGACAAACTTCGCGCCGTTGCCGAGTTTCCCAAGCCAATGTCCATCAAAGAATTGCGCAGTTTCATCGGTCTGTGCTCCTACTTCCGACGCTTCATTCGGAATTTCGCCGCCATCGTATCGCACCTGACGAAGCTCCTTGGGAGAACGGGCTCCTCACCTCGTGGTCATCAGAGTGCGACGAGGCGTTCATGAGTCTTCGTCGTTTGCTGACTTCCCCCCACAATTTTGCGCCACTACGACCCGACGGCCCCTACAGAGTCCACACAGATGTCAGCGGTGTTGGCCTTGGCGCTGTCCTCGCGCAACGCAAGCAAGGGTTCCCTGAGTATGTCGTTGCTTATGCCAGCCGAACGCTAACTAAAGCCGAGAATAATTACACCGTGACTGAAAAAGAATGTCTCGCGATCATCTGGGCTCTTAATAGTTCCGTCCTATTTATATGGCCGCCCATTTGATGTCATCACGGATCACCACGCACTATGTTGGCTGGCGTCGTTGAAAGATCTGTGTCCGACCGTCTTGCACGTGGGGCACTTCGCCTGCAAGACTACGACATCCGCGTACTCTACCGCAGCGGACGACACCACTCGGACGCCGATGCCCTCTCGCGCTTCCCTTGGCTGACAATATATCTCGGTTGACTGTGTCTTCCATCGACCTTCCCACCATCGCTTCCGAGCAGCGAAAGGACCCCTGGATTACGTCACTTATAGGCTGGGCTCTCTGATCCATCGACCAGGTCTACAACCCGCGCGTTTGCGCCGTAAAGCTCACCATTTCGCCATACGCGACGACCTGCTTCACCGGCGCAATTACAGCTCCTACGGTCGCCAGTGGTTTAGTAGTGCCTCGCAGCCTGCATTCCGAAACATGCGCAGCGTTCCACGCTGATCCACAGTGTGCCCATGCTGGCGTTTTCAAGACTTACCAGCGCCTTCAACAGCGGTACTACTGGCGGGATGTACAGCTACGTTCAAAAGTTCGTACGCTCTTGTCCCGATTGCCAGCGCCGGAAATCTTCACCCCGCCTCTCGCCAGCTGGGCTGCAACCTTTACCTTGCCCCACCCGGCCCTTTGGGCGCGTCGGTATAGATTTGTACGGGCCCCTTCCCATGACTTCGGCTGGAAACCGCTGGGTCATTGTGGCAGTCGACCATCTTACGCGATACGCTGAAACTGCGGCGCTTCCGGCAGCTACAGCGCGTGACGTTGCTCCTTCCTGCTTCGTCGATTCATCCTACGTCATGGGCCACCCCAGGAGCTGCTCAGTGACCGCGGACGGGTTTTCCTCTCCGAAGTAGTCGTAGATGTTCTCAAAGAGTGCCACGTCGTTCATCGCACAACAGCTTACCATTCTCAAAATGGACTCACGGAACGATTCAACCGTACGCTCGGTGACATGCTCTCAATGTACGTCTCCTCCGACCACACCAACTGGGACGTCATTCTACCCTTCGTCACCTACGCGTACAATACCGCTACGCAGAGCACTACTGGGTTTCGCCATATATCTTATTGTACGGCCGGCACCCATCGCACACCATCGACACAATGCTACCATACCGGCAGACGCATCTGAATGTGCGCCCATTTCTGATACGGTGAGACATGCCGAGAGTGCCGGGACCTCGCCCGTGCCTTTACCTCCACTGACCATGTGCGCCAGAAGAACACTCGCGGTGACACCACCTCTGCGCCACCTTTCTTCCTAGAGCGCTTGTGTGGCTCTCAGTTCCTTCCGCTGCACCTGTCTGTCTTCCAAGTTAATGCCCAAGTATGAAGGTCCCTACCGCATCGTCGAGCGTGTACCACCCGTCAACTATGTGATTGAGCCTGTTGAACCATCTTCGGACATGCGCCGGCGCGGACGCGACATTGTCAACCTCGAGTGCCTCAAACCGTACTATGATCCAGTAATAGTGACGAACTGTTAGGTCGACGGACAGCTCCCTTTTTCGTCCCCCGGGTAATTGTAGTGAAGAAGAGGGACGATGGAGTGGGGCATCCTTATCAGCGCTGTCTAGTGGGTCAGTCTCTCCAGCGCATCGTTCAGACTACGCCGCCCGCGGTTCCTTGAACTGATCCAACGGTTGGCCCTAACTCCTCTGTGCAATAAACGCCTTTACAAGAGCAATAAAAATTGAAGGCTTGTCAAGTACGCACGACCTTTCTACATGGGCAGAGCGTGGTCTCCTGGCCAAAGAGCTACATATTACCACACCTTACAAAGCGTCGAGAAATTCATCCCCGGAAAAAGCCTGCTTGAATGCATATAGTAGTGTGACAGATGGATGCCGTACCAATGCGGGTAGGAAGACGCGTAAACTCGTGCGTGCGCAGTCAAATAGTTGGCATTTCCTTATCATGCTAGCGCGCGCACGCCACGATAACGTGCGCTGTTCGCCTCCGCAAGACGTACCTCGTCGGTGCTTACTGTGTTGTTTCGTACGCACTGCCGTCCGTACTTACATAGCAATGAAAAGCGTCCTTTTCTTGAACTCATCGGTGTAAACAAACAGAGATGGCACGTAATCAGGGCGCCTGAGTGAGCTGGATGGCGATCCTGCAAAACATAACCCCCGTGAATGTAGCACCACTGCGACTAGCCAAAGGGTGTACAGTACGTTAGAAAATCACCAGAAATATGCGAACACCGCAATGGTTATGAATCAAAGCGCGGCAATCACGTTGCCGCATAAAGGGCGATTGTTTTTTTCTTCGCTGAACGGCAGAAATGAACCGTTAAGTCAGTCACGCGCCGGCCTTGCACTCTTTGGCATTCAGTATATTGTAGCGGTGAATGAAGGAGGATAAGCACACTTACGAGGATAATTTACGGGTATATAATTGATGGGCAAAGTAACAACAGCGGGTTATGCCGAACCGACACGCGGACCCGGCCGGGGCGCGGGTTCGTCGCCACTTGGTCGGCCATATCTCACCGTTTTTGCCGTCGTATACTGTCCCTTTGAAGCAGAAGAGCTGTGTCGTACTGCTCAGAGCCATAGCGCGAGATTCATCACTGATAATACACGAAAGCAACAGCTGCGCGACAAGACTGGCAGTGCCGCACCGCCGCGCACTGAAAATAAATTCCAGCAGACGCAACATGCCGCATCAGTTACTCGAATACATAAGCGAAGTCGCAAGCATAATGCTCATAGTTAGTTTGCATATGCACCTTTTACGAACTGTTTTTCACACATCCTTGTCGAACCTGAAGGCTTCCACGGACGCGCCGCTTTAATTTGGGCGACTCCACAGCCCTGATCAAATCATCCGCGCTGGCGATCACCGTTAACCGATGCGAAGCGGCAAGAAGGGATGTTGCCGGGTACACCGCTAGAAGTACAGTCGCAATATTTTTGAGGGTGAACACGGGAAAGCGGGGCCTTCTGAGCTCACAGCGCGGTTCAGCGGAGGCAACGAGAAGCATTGTCATGCGCAGTGTGTCCGGAGGCGCAAATTCTCCCGCCGCCGCACTGCGTCACGCAAGCAAGTACGTGTCGTCTGCTGCGCGCGTACCGCAATAAGGTAGCCGTACGGTTCGGGATTGGTGACGATGTTGAACTTCTCATTACGCTACCCACGATGCATCAATAAACTTGAAGATATATGTAATGTTTTTGTGGGCGTTCTCGATGATGATGATGATGATATTTGGTGTTTTTTGGTGCAAGGGCCTAATGTGGCCAAAGAGCGCCAAGACAATGAATGGTATGTTTGCCATGATCAGTGGGTTCCGATGGTAGGATGCTATGTGGCTGTAAAGGGGCCTAAGAGCAAATCGCGGTATATAAGCGTAAAACATATATCGAATAGAATTATGGCAGTGACGTGTGGAATGATCTGTGGGTCGTGAATGTATGAGAAGTGGTCATGGTGCTAAAATTAAGGATATAAAAGCAGCACAACGCCTACCGAAGGCCTTTGTGAACAAAGACCACGAGGCACGTGCTTTCTTTAATAAAATACCGCAGCAGTGGCCTCTGCAGAGAGGCCGTGCTACACGTCACCTGGATAGATAACACGGAAATTATGTATGTCCTTTAAAAACGCGAGAAGTGATTGATATTTAAAAAGAGGTTCATTGCCCAAAAACATAGAAGGATGTAATGGGAGATATTGCCGTGATGGTAATGGAAAATGTTTTTTCCTCCGAGGCTCCAGTTCAGGGCACTGTAAGAGGACATGAAGTACACTGAGTGGCTCGCCACATTCATCACAGACAGGCGGATCGCCACCGGACAATAAGTAAGCATGTGTACTGTATGTGTGTCCTATCCTGAGTCTGCAAAGTGTAACCTGTGTGCGGCGTGTCTTCGATTCTGGTGGCCAATGAGCGAGATGAGGCTTGATAGTGTGTAATTTGTTGCCCGTTTCTCTGTCCCACAGACGTTGCCAGTAGGTCCTGACCTTTTTCTTAATAAAGGGCTTTAGGTCCATTACAGGGACGGCTATGGGTGAAGTGGCAGCGTCTGTATGAACTGATGTGGCTAGCTTGTCGGCCAACTCATTCCCTTCGATCTCGCGGTGCCCTGGCACCCAGCAGAGCACAATTTGCTGCTTGGATACATACGCGGTGCAAATGGTGGAATAAAGAGTTATATTACGGGGGTTCTGTGCCTACTTGGAGTGTTTAAACATTTCAACACGCTCAAAGAGTCAGTGTAAATGACTGCCTTGCGTATGTCTAGCTGTTTGATGTGTTTAACCGCCGCCAGGATGGCGTAGGCCTCCGCTGTAAAGATGCTTGTGTTTGGGTGTAGAACTCCCGCAGCAGAAAAGGATGGACCGACCGCTGCGTAAGACACGCCAGCGTGTGACTTTGAAGCGTCAGTAAAATATTCCGGGCAAGAGTATTTGTGCTGCAATTCGAGGAAATGCATACGGATATGTAGGACCGGCGCATGCTTTGTAACCTCAATGAAGGACAGATCACACTGAATCAGTTGCCACTGCCATGGTGGCAGCTGTACAGGAGGGGGCATGACATCGTGCTCGTGGATTGACACATCCATTTCTTCGGCAAGACCTCTTACTCGCAGTGCGTAGGGATTTCTAATGGAAGGGCGGTTCTGAAAGTTTTGGAGACTGGACAGATCATGTATGGTTGTGTAGGTAGGGGCGAATTGTTGAGTTCACTTTTAGGAAATATACAAATGATAAGTATGTTCTCTGCAGATGGAGCGACCATTCATTTGATTCAGCGTAGAGGCTTTCTACGGGGCTTGTTCTGAAAGCACCCGTAGAAAGGCGGATGCCCAGATAGTGGACAGGGTCTAACATCTTCAAGGCGCTCGGCGTCGCGGAGTGATATATAATGGAACCATAGTCTATACGTGATCGAATGAGGCTCTTATAAAGATTCAATAGACATCTTGTGTCACTACCCCACGTAGTGCGAGACAACACTTTCAAGATGCTCATTGTCTTCAGGCACTTGTTTCTTAAATACTTTAGATGTGCGATAAACGTTAACTTCGCATCTAGAATTACGCCTAGGAATTTGTGTTCAGTTTTTACAGGTAGACCCTCACCCTGTAGCTCGATGTTGGGATGAGGGTGCAGACCTCTCTTTCTGGAGAAGAGGACGCATGTGGACTTTTGTGGGTTAAGCCGAAACCCATTCTCGTCTGCCCACTTAGACAGTTTGTTCAGACCAAGCTGAACCTGTCGCTCACAGATTGCAAGGTTACATGACGTGAACTCTATCTGTACATCGTCGACATATACTGAATTATATATGTTGCGTGGGATGTACAGACGCAGAGAGTTAAAGAGGGCGCAACGATAAAGAGGGTGCAACTAAGCACACCACCCTCTGGTACTCCAGTTTCCTGCACATATGGTCTTGATAAGGCGCTACCTACACGAACACGGAATCTGTGGTTGGACAGATAACTTTCAATGATATTCAGCATAATGCCACGTATTCCAAAGTGTGCGAGATCTCTTAGTATTCCGAATCGCCACGTGGTGTGGTATGCTTTTTCCATATAAAGGAAAACAGACAGGAAGAATTGCTTGTGGACAAAAGCCTCACGAATCTGAGCCTCTAGGCGTATCAGATGATCAGTGGTGGATCGGCCGTCGCGAAATCCACACTGGTATGGGTCAAGCAGCTTGTTTGATTCTAGGAATGTATCAGAGGCGGTTTATCATCTTCTCGAAGACTTTGCAGATGCAGCTTGTTAGAGCTATGGGCCGACAACTCGATACGGACGATGGATCCTTGCCCTGATTCAGGATAAGAATCACTATGGCCTCTTTCGAGGCAGAGGGGATCTTGCCGGAGGTCCATATACAGTTATACAGACAGAGAAGGGTTTTCTTCGTTTCGGAGGGCAGGTTCTTCAACATTTCATATAGTATGCGGTCAGAGCCTGGGGCAGATTGGTTGCAGCAGGCGAGTGATGCATGCAGTTCTGCTAGAGAGAAAGGTAAGTTGTATGGCTCGTTCCCGGTGCTCTTTCGGTCTAGTTTTTGTTTTTCTATTGCTGATTTGTATGTTGTAAATGCTGTAGAATAGTGCGATGAACTGGACACATGTTCAAAATGTGCACCCAGATGGTTCGCTTGGTCCTCCAGGCTGTCTCCCTGCGTGTCTACCAGGGGAGGCGGATGTGTTTGTCGTCCTCTTACTCTATTGACCCGGTTCCAAACCTTGGCCTCATCAGTGTATGAATTGATGCTTGATAAGAATGTTTGCCAGCTGTCTCTCCTGGCTTGTCTGCGCGTTCTCCTACCTTGGGACTTGATTTTCTTAAAATTGAAAAGGTTTTCAGCAGTAGGAGAATCGCGAAGCTGCCTCCATGCTTTGTTCTGCTGCCTACGCGCGTTCCGGCATTGTTCATTCCACCATGGAACACGGCGTTTGCTAGAAAGTCCACTTGTTTGGGGGATGCACTTAGAAGCTGCATCAATTATCAAGTTAGAAAAATACTCGACGGCACCATCAATTTCGAGCGAAGACATGTCAGCCCACGAGATCGTACTGGTAAGTGTGTTATTTCTCCCAGTCCGCTGCATCGACCTTCCACCGGGGAGCATGTGGTGGAGATTCGTGTTGTCTTGTTGCTCTCAGCAGTATTGGGAAATGGTCGCTCCGTAAGGGTTTTTTATAACTTCCCATTCAAGTTCGGGTAATATGGATGGAGAAGCTATGCTGAGATCTATAGAAGAAAAATTTTGTTTGCAAGACAATAATATGTAGGTTCTTTTTTGTTTAGCAGACATGCACCGGATGAGAAAAGAAAGCCTTCAATTAGACGGCCTCGAGCATCGATGCGAGAGTCGCCCACAGTCCGCTGTGTGCATTGAGATCCCCAAGAACAAGATAAGGTTCTGGCAATTCGTCTATTAGGGACTGGAATTCATGTTTGTGTAAGTGGTAAAGTGGGGGTATGTAAAGCGAGCAAATGGTGACGAGTTTGTTTAAGAGAACAAGTCGAACGGCCACTGCTTCGAGGGGCGTTTGCAGCGGTAAACGTTGACATGCTATGCTTTTCTGAATTATAATGGCAAACACCGCCTGAAGATGCAAGAGCATCATCGCGGTCTTTACGAAACGTAACATACTGTCGAAGAAAGTTTGCATGTTCCGATTTTAAGTGAGTTTCCTGTACACACAGCACTTTGGATTGTGTTCGTGGATAATTTCTTGCACATCATCGAGGTTCCTAAGAATGCCTCGGACGTTCCACTGTATGATTTGTATATCCATACTGAAAGTAAAATTGGTGCTGTGTGTACAAAAAAGGAAGTGTTGCCTTAGATTACAGAACCTTTTCCAGGTCCTGTAACGCGGGATTTCTCCTTTCTGAAGCGGTCGAGGGAGCCTCGACGCTCCTTAGGCGCTTGATGCACCGTCGGGATGGGTGTAGTGTCCATTGCCTCATGTGAGGCACTGGACACACGCTCTTGCGAGCAAGAAATTTCGCGAGAAAGTCTCGCCGCGAAGGACGAGACCTTTGTGCCCACCAGCCCGGAGGTCGATGGGGCTGCCTTTGGGCCTGAGCTGCGCCGGCTGTTGCCAGCGGCAGCAGGGGCCGGAGAGGGTGAGGCAGCCTTGACTGCAGCCACCGTGGGCACTGCTGGCGGTCCTGCCGGTTCGCTACGCGAAGCGCAGGATGCCGCCGTGGACTGTTGTGGTGCCGGTAACCCTAGGGTAACCGGGCTTGTTTTCTGGTTGGGTGGGGTAGGCTTAGCTCCTTCCACCCGGGGCAGGGGCCACAAGCGACAGCTCGCTGTGTGCGGGCTGGGCAGGTGGCAGTGGCCGCTGCGACGCTGCCCCCGACGCGCCGCATCAGCATAAGATGTGTTGTGGAAAAGTGAGCACCTCTTACGGGCTTCCTTGAAAGAAATATTTTCTTTTACTTTTAGGGTGATTATGTCCTTTTCTTTTTCCAGTTTGGACAGGAACGTGAGTAGAATGCGTGGTCACCACTGCAGTTCACACAGTGAGGAGTGCCAGTACAGTTGTCGGAGGAGTGGCCCTGTACTCCACACCTTGCACAAGTTATTTGACCACGGCAGCTCTGTGAGCCATGGCCAAATCTTTGGCATTGGAAGCACCGTCTAGGGTTAGGGACATATGGTCGAACAGTTAACCTAATGTATCCTGTTTCGATGGTTTCAGGCAGAACGCTAGATCCAAATGTGAGGACAAGATGTTTGGTGGGGATTTCTTTGTTGTCCCGTCTGATGATGATACGTTTTACATTGGTGACATTTTGATCTTTCCACCCTTCCAGGAGTTCTGCTTCTGATAATTCTAGGAGGTCTGCTTCTGATACGACTCCACGTGAGCTATTCATTGATCGGTGTGGTGATACAGAAATTGGTATGTTGCCGAAAGTCACAAGGTTGCCGAGTTTCTCGTACTGTTGTTTCTGAGGGACCTCAAGAAGAAGGTCTCCGCTAGCCATTTTGATGACTTTGTAACCTGAGCCTAAAGCTTCCGTCAAAGATTTCGCAACTATGAATGGAGAAATGGATCTGGCCGGTTTTGAAGCATTTTCACTGTTTACAACATGGTATTTCGGATAGATTTCTTTTGGTGGGTTGGAATGCAGGCTAAGTTCATCGGTGCGTCCCCTCTTTAGAGGGTGACGATCAAGTAGGCGGGGAAATGCTGGTGTTCCCATAACGGTTGTGTTTTATTTCGGCGGCAATGGCGGCCACCCACCACGGAGCCCAACTAGGGGACGCTGCAGTGCTTAACGCGTAAGGCTGCAGGCGCCAACCGTACATTGCCACTATAACCTAATATATTGTACCCAAGGGAGGGCATATACACAAGGTTAACCCAAGCCGCCTATGAAAATTAAGAAGTGACAGAAGAGAAGAGATGATAGGATAGTTAAAGAAAGGAGACAGGAAAGCAAAAGGTTGGAGAGGGGGATAGGAAAAGGCGACCACCGATTTGCCCCGGGTGGGTCAGTCCGGGGGTGCCGTCTACGTGAAGCCGAGGCCAAAGGGGTGTGTTGCCTCTGCTGAGGGGCCTTAAAGGTCCAAACACTCAGCGTCGGCTCAACCCCCAGGATCTCCCTTTTCCCCGGACACGGCTAAGCCGCGCATATTAGACGCGGGAGGGTCCAACCCTCGTGTGCTCGGGTACGTGGTGGCGCAACTCACCAAACGCCTGCTTGCGCAGACGCCCCTGCGGGGTGTGGGCGTTCTCAAGATCATTGTTGATCTGCAGTCAGGTCACGCATGCTCATGACACTTGTTGGCGTATTTAAAAAAAAGCGGTTTCCGTCTTTGAGGAGCGTATATATATTCTTGCACATTACCGCATCTGTCAGAGCAGCCACTGAATTTCAGCATGGCCCGCGTTCCCGAAGAAGAGAGGTGGAAAATCGTACAATATTCGCCCAAGGGATATTCCCAGCGCTCCATCGGTGCTCTCGTGCACAGGCCGCTAAAGACCGTCAACAGTATTATTCAGGCATTCAGCAAGGAAGACCGACTCTGTGATCCCCACACAGGCGTCGACCAAAGGCAACGACGGAGGATGAAGACGCGCTTATGGTAGCTGCTCTCTTCGAGAACCCGTTCCAGTCCGCGAGGCAAGTGCGGGAGCAGTTAGATGTGAACGCTTCCCTTGCTATGGTCCAGCGACGCCTCCGAAGTGCTGGACTGCGAAATTCTGTAGCTGCACGAAAGCCAGTCGTCACTGCTTCGAACAAGAAGTCACGTCTCCAGTTTGCCGAAGCACACGCCTCATGGATGGCAGATCACTGGGGCCCAGTGATCTTCTCGGATGAGTCGACTTTTACAACTCGCCAAGACCAACGGATGCGAGTTAGGCGAACCAGAGGCACACGGTAGAAAATTTTTCTTAATGCACGTTTGATTTTGCGAAGGATGGTTAAAAATACGATTTACATGCAGTTACGAGCCAGCCAATGTGCAGGGAATTGCCGCAAGTGGCCGAAACTGCGTGAACGTGTGGGGCGCGGTGTCAAGGCATGGTCTCGGGCCTCTGCATCGCATAGAAGGTGCCCTTACATCGCAGCGATACTGCACAGAAATTTTGGACAATGTGTTGCTGTCCTACGCCCACAGCGTCTTTCCCGATGCCAACTTTGTTTCAACATGACCTGGCGCCGGTTCACACGGCAAAAGTTGTCAAGGAACATATAGAAAATCGCAGAATCAGCATGCTTTCCTGGCCGGGCAAAGGCGCTGACATGAATATCTGCGAAAATATGTGGGGGTTGTTGCATACGGACCCTTTCCCGGAATCACTCAAGTTTCCCCACCACCTCAAAAGGCCGTCGCATTCCAATTATGGTGCGCCGAGGCGCATCAACCACGCTACCGTACCCGTCAGACAGGTTGGCGACACCCACCCTCATGCGCCTCACGTCAAGCTATTGCCTCTCATCCTGCTTACTCTTCTCGAAAGTGCAACGGGAGACGCGCACGGTTCCAGGTAGGAGGCCTTGGTCGAGAGCAAAGTGGTTTTGCAGCACTGGAGGGTCGTTCCGAGCACGGGCCAATACCAGGGGAGGAAAACGACGACACCTGAGCTGGCACGACGATTGCCCGAAAATGACGGGACCCCGAGGAACCTCAATGGACCCCAAAGAATTCCGAGAGTCTCCGAGAGACCAAAGGGGTTCAAAGAGTGACAATTCGAGGAGAGGGACATTCCTCTTCTTGCCACGGGCCGGAGCGTCCGATTTGCTGCCGGCTGTCGATCACTCTATGAATGTTCATTACTTTGTATATTGACGCGAAGCTGCCCACTACAGGCACCGATCGTGATAAGTCAGCTGCCCACTACAGGTACAAGATCGCCAGAGAGAAGACGACGAAGGGCGCAGGTTTGCGCGCGTTCTCCTGAGTGTCGGCCATCATAAAAGAAGGCTGTTCTCTTTCGGCAAGCTCGTTATAATTATCTTCGTGACATTTTACTGGTGGAGGTGCTGGGTATATGATACCATTGCCGGAGACGCAGCGTACCCCTGACTCATCCCCAGTGAGTAGTCCGGGAGAGATTACTCCTGTGCACGTACGCACCAGCCGCCGTCTTCAAGGGCTCCAACCTGAGCACGGTCTGTTGCCCGATCGTATCCGGACGATGAACCTGAGCCCACAGCCTCCTGCTGCTGCGGCTGTTTCGCCGGCGCAGATCATCTTCAACCAGCCACAGACGCCGATTGCGTTCCACGGAGATGCTACTGAAGACGTGGAAGATTGGCTAGACCATTTCGAGCGGGTCGCCGAATGCAACGGATGGAACGAAGACCGCAAGTTGCGCAACGTGTACTTCGCGCTCCAAGACTCCGCGAGGACGTGGTTCCATAACCATGAAACGACATTGACTTCGTGGCACGAATTCCGACAGCAGCTGGTCGCCACATACTCCAACATGGACAG
The DNA here is from genome assembly GCF_013339745.2 of Dermacentor silvarum. Lineage (NCBI taxonomy): Eukaryota > Metazoa > Arthropoda > Arachnida > Ixodida > Ixodidae > Dermacentor > Dermacentor silvarum. The sequence goes on from NW_023605782.1 coordinate 74,659, forward strand.
GAAGGAGCGAGCGGAGCTGGCAATACAGGCAAGATTCCAAGCCCCGAACGAGAGCGTCACCACGTATACTGAAGACATGGCTCGGCTGTTCAGACGTGCGGATGCCTCAATGGCCGAAGACAAGAAGGTGCGACATTTGATGCGAGGTGTGAAGCAAGAGATCTTTGCTGGACTTATTCGGAATCCGCCCACAACACTTGCAGACTTCCTTGCTGAAGCGACAGCAATGGAAAGGGCCCTTCGACAGCGTGCCAGACAATACAACCGCAACGTGATGGAACTTTCACACAGCCCCTCTAGCATGACCTCGGAAAACCACCTCGAGGACTTACGCGAATTGATCAGGGCTGTGGTAAGAGAAGAGCTCCACAAAATGCAGCTAACCGACGCGCCGACAGCCCGAATTTCTGTGGCGGAGATAGTGCGCGACGAGATTAGGCAAGCCGTCCAAGCTCCTGAACGCTACGAGGTACCACAACAGCGGGAGCCAGTCCGAATGACTTATGCGGACGCCGTACGACGACCGTCGCTGTACGGCCCCTCAAACGTCATGCGCCCCTCCGAACAGACTGAAGTAGTGTTCAGGCGTCGCAGTCCATCGTCCATCGAGGAGTCGAGGCCCCGAAAAAGCGACGTTTGGCGGGCTCCTGACCTCAGGCCCCTATGTTTTCATTGCGGAGAGGCTGGCCACGTCTACAGGATGTGCCCCTATCGACGAGTGGGCCTCCGCGGGTTCCCTCCAGGTGCACCTCGTCCACGACCTGGTCAGCGCCCGATGGAGATAGAGAACTTCATCGCGAGTCGCGACAGTTCATTCGAGCAGCGAAGGCACGAGCCCCGTTCTGCATCGCCTGCTCGATACCGATCGCCAAGTCCCTCATTTCATCGAGACGCTCGTAGGCGTCGTTCACCCAGCCCTGCAAAGTTCAAACCCGGAAAACTGAGTCCAGCGACCTCCGGAGGTGAGGCCGCTGACGCCGAGCGCTTCGAATATCCTCCATCACGACGACAACGACTACAAAGCACCGACGTTCAGTCACACTCCAGTGCCCAAAGGCAAGTGGTAACGTCAGACATACTGGTTACCATAGACGACGAAGAAGTTACTGCTTTAATTGACACTGGTGCGGACAGCTCGATTATGAGCAGAGAGCTTGCGTCAAAGTTAAAGAAAGTTTTTACGCAGTGGACTGGGTCGCATGTCCGTACTGCTGGAGGGCATCTATTAATTCCTGTGGGCAGATGCACCGCTCGGGTAAATATTTGTGGATTTACGTACGTCGGGGTCTTCATTATTCTGCCCAGCTGCTCGAGGGACTTGATACTCGGCATGGACTTTCTACAGGCGAATGGAGCCATAATTAACCTGGAAAAATCGAGCGTGACGTTCTCTACGGCAAAAGCTATAGCAAGCGACGCTGGCGACGAGAATCCCACCGAAAACGCCTTGCGCATCGTCGAAGACAGCATAACGGTACCGCCAAGAAGCAGCCTACTGACCCTGGTAACGTGCGACGCATTCGACGGCTATGAGGGCATCGCCGAGGCAAACATTCCGTTAATGCTTGAGCGGAACATCTGCATTGCACGGGGCCTCGTTCAGCTTCAGCACAGACGCTCATTAGTCCTGCTGACAAACTTCAGCAACGAATACCAGCACTTACCGCAAGGCACAGCTGTCGCCTTCCTCCATCAAATTGCTGCCTTCACTGATGTCGCCTCGCTAGAAACTGCTTCCCCTAATTCATCGATAGAGGCCAACCTGAGCGATCGCATTCAGATTAACCCGGGCTTATCGGAACGACAGAAACAACAGCTACTGGACCTTATCAACGACTTCTCTGGCTGTTTCTCTACCGAGTCTAAAGTACGGCGCACCTCCGTTACGAAGCATCGCATTCCTACGGACGAGTCAGCACGCCCCGTTCGTCAGCATCCTTACCGCGTTGCGCCTACGGAAAGGGAGGTGATAAAGCGCCAGGTTCAAGAAATGTTAGATGATGACGTGATTCAGCCATCCATAAGTCCATGGGCGTCACCCGTCGTTTTAGTCAAAAAGAAGGACAACACATTACGCTTCTGCGTAGACTACAGACGGCTTAACAGTGTCACCAAACGCGACGTTTATCCTCTGCCACGGATCGATGACGCTCTGGACCGTCTACGCCACGCCCAATTTTTCACCTCGTTGGATCTTAAGTCTGGGTACTGGCAGATCGAAGTAGATGAGCGTGACCGCGAAAAAACGGCATTTGTGACTCCTGATGGATTATATGAATTTAAAGTCCTCCCATTCGGCCTGTGTTCCGCACCTGCCACATTTCAGCGGATGATGGACACTGTTCTCTCTGGACTGAAATGGCAGACGTGCTTAGTCTACTTAGACGACGTTGTGGTGTTTTCCATAACGTTTGATGAACATCTCGAACGACTCAAGAATGTACTCCTCGCAATCAGCAAAGCAAATCTGACTATCAAGCCTGAGAAATGTCATTTTGGCTTTCAGGAGCTAAAGTTTCTCGGACACGTAGTCAGCCCCCGCGGTGTTCGGCCAGACCCCGAGAAGCTAGCTGCCGTCGCTGAGTTCCCGCGTCCAACAGACAAGAAGGCAGTTCAGCGATTCTTAGGTCTCTGCGCCTACTACCGTCGTTTTGTCGAGGGGTTTTCAAGGATCGCCGAACCATTAACGAGACTCACACGCCAAGATGTACCCTTCGAGTGGACGGAAGAACAACAGGAAGCCTTTACGGAATTGCGGAAGCGACTTCAAACAGCCCCCGTACTCGCGCATTTCGACGACAAGGCTGACACAGAAATCCACACAGACGCCAGCAACGTGGGGCTCGGTGCTATACTCGTTCAGTGGCAAGACGGCGCCGAACGAGTACTAGCCTACGCGAGCCGCAGCCTCACAAAGGCAGAGGTCAACTATTCCACGACTGAAAAGGAGTGTCTAGCTGTCGTTTGGGCCATCGGCAAGTTCCGACCCTACCTTTACGGCCGCCCTTTTCGCGTAATAAGTGACCACCACTCACTGTGTTGGCTTGCGAGTCTTAGGGACCCTTCAGGCCGCCTCGCTCGTTGGAGCCTCCGCCTTCAGGAGTACGACGTCACAGTGGTATATCGATCCGGACAGAAGCACGGCGACGCTGACTGCCTCTCACGTGCACCTATACCTTGGAAGCCCTGTGACGTAGAGCAAGATTTTCCGTTTCTCGGTGTAGTGGACACTGTCGAGATGGCTGACCTCCAACGTGCAGACAGTACATTGCTTCCCCTCATTAGATACCTTCAGGGAGCCGACGTTGTTGTCCCACGACCGATGTCACGCGGTCTGACTTCTTACTGCCTCCGGAACGACGTGCTCTACAAAAAGAACTCCGAAAACAGCCAAGAAACGTTCCTTCTTGTCGTCCCGGTTTCGCTGCGCGAAGAAGTACTGCAGGCGTGTCATGACGACCCGTGTGCCGGACACTTAGGCTTCGCCAGGACGTTAGCGCGCATACGTCAAAAGTATTACTGGCCACAACTATTCACGTCCGTTCAGCGCTACGTGAGAAGCTGCCGTGATTGTCAACGGCGCAAGGTTCCACCTTTGAAACCTGCTGGTCTTCTGCAACCCCTGGACCCTCCTCCAGCACCATTTCAACAGGTGGGAATGGACCTCCTCGGTCCGTTCCCTACGTCGTCCACAGGAAACAAATGGATAGTCGTCGCAACGGACTACCTAACGAGGTACGCAGAAACCAAAGCTGTGTCCCGTGGAACTGCTACAGAAGTCGCGATGTTTTTTGTCCATGAAATCGTACTACGTCATGGGGCCCCTTCAATCTTAATAACCGATCGAGGAACTGCGTTTACTGCTGACTTAATGCAAGAGATCGTAACGCTGACCCACACCAATCATCGGAAAACCCCGGCCTATCACCCACAAACTAATGGACTAACCGAGCGCCTCAACAGAACTATGGCCGATATGATCTCCATGTACGTTGACGTAGAGCACAAGTCATGGGACCAAATTTTACCATACGTGACATTTGCATACAATACGGCCATGCAGGAAACCACCCGATTCACACCATTTGAACTGGTTTATGGGCGCTGCGTAACAACACCTTTAGACGCCATGCTCCCGGTAGACAACGGAACCACAAGAAGTGACAACGCTGACGACATCATCCAGAAAGCCGAAGAAGCTCGACAGCTTGCTCGCAACCGCATCCGCAACCAGCAGAGTACCGACGCCCGCCGTTACAACAGTGGCCGAAGGCACATCCAGTACGAACCCGGCGACTATGTTTGGGTGTGGACACCCGTCCGTCATCAGGGGCTGTCAGAAAAATTACTGCGCCGATACTTTGGCCCGTACAAGATCGTCAGGCGACTCAGCGACGTGAACTACGAGGTCGTCCCTCAGAGTACCAATATGAGCTCGAGCCGACGGCGAGCACGAGCCGAGATTGTGCACGTAGTACGTATGAAGCCGTACTACGCCCGCGAAGAAGTGCCCCTCTGATCAACTCTCTCCCACGCTCTCTGTCGCCCTTTACCCTCTCCAACCGGCGACCGGGACGGTCGCTTTTCACGTGGGGAGTAATGACGCGAAGCTGCCCACTACAGGCACCGATCGTGATAAGTCAGCTGCCCACTACAGGTACAAGATCGCCAGAGAGAAGAGGACGAAGGGCGCAGGTTTGCGGGCGTTCTCCTGAGTGTCGGCCATCATAAAAGAAGGCTGTTCTCTTTCGGCAAGCTCGTTATAATTATCTTCGTGACAATATTAGCACTGTAAATAATGTAAATAAACCTCTATTTCCCAAAGTCCGTCCTCGACATCCCTCGACTCCCGCACTCAACGGCAAGATCTAATAACTGGTGGCAGCGATCAGGATGAACCTTCGTCCGAAGAAATCCTGAGAAACTGGAACAGCGAAGAAGAAAGAGCCTTCGACCCAGACAGTCCTGAGGAACTGGGAACAGCGGACCGATGGACCAGATGGCGTGGTGCTGCATCCGTGAGTGAGTGCGTGGTTTTTTCCTTTTGATTCGCCAGACTGCAAATTTTGCACGTTTATTTTGATTATTCTGGGAATCGGGAATTTGTAGCATATTGTCTGTTTGCACAAATTATTTAAGGAAACAGTTCTAACCACTAGTCGGGGCAGCCGCCATGGATCTTAGAAGGTTGACGAAGTCAGAGTTCTTTATGTGCGACGAGTTGGGAGTTGAGGCGGATTAAAAGATGAAAAAATAAAAAAAGGCAGCTATCCATAGGGAAATTCAAGATAGTGGCAATGATGATGAAAGCATTAAGATCGCTTGGGAGGTGCTACAAGAAACGCGGGAGCGGGAGCGTCAAGAACTAGAGAAGGAACGTAAGCGTGAGCGTGAAGAACGTGAACGTCAAGAACGTGAGAAGGAACGTGAGCGTGAGCGAGAACGGGAAAAGCACGAGAAATAGATGGCAGGGCTACAAGTAGAACTTTAGAAGTCGCTTCCAGCGGCGGGAAGTGAAGGGGACAACAGCAGCAGATCCAGCGAGGTCGAGCCATGTCGGATGGACCAGTGGATGAAACCGTACAAGGTTGGAGAGGACATTGCCTTATTCTTGGTTCATTTTGAGAGAACTTGTGAGAGGTGTAATGTCGCTCAGGGCACCTGGTCACAGCGGTTAGTGACTTTGTTGCCTTGTGAGGCAGTGAACGTAGTCGCTAGACTAACGGCGAATGACGCGGAAGACTACGCTAAAGTAAAGGCAGCGCTGTTCAGGAGGCACTGAATTTCCCTGGAAACATTTAGGCAGCGATTCAGAGAAGCGAGCAAAAAGAGCGACGAGGGCTACTCAGAGTTTGCATACGGTTTGAAAACAAACCTCGTTGAGTGGCTTAAGGGTGCCGAAGTATACGAAAGTAGAGACAAAATTATAGAGTATACTTGTCTCGAACAATTCTACCGCAGCATTACACATTCAGTGAGGTTTTGGGTGCAGGATAGAGATGCAGTAGATACGGTAGATAAGGCGGCTCGGCTAGCTGATAAGTACGTGATGCGACGACAACTCACTACCGACGACGAGCGTTCAAATGGAAGGGATAATTCGAGAAGGTATATCCACCCAAAAAAACAGACACAGGTAAAAGCTACCGAGAGGGCCGAGTCGATGAAAAAACTCAGGAAGTCAACAACGATAAAGGAGCTAGCAACCCTCCGGAGGAGGGGACAAAGAAGTTGGATACGCGAGAGTTCGAGAAGAGGCGACCGGTCCGATGTTATCAGTGCCAGGGCCTAGGTCACTATGCCTCGGATTGCAAAAAAAAAAAAGCCGGTAATGCTGTCCTACGTGGGCGGAAGCGACGAAAGCTTGGAGCTTCTCCGTCCATACGTCCAGGAGCTACGGATTAGCGGAAAAACCTGTAAGGTATTAAGGGACAGTGGAGCAACTATGGACCTAGTTCACCCTTCTTTTGTAACCGCCGAGGACTATACAGGGAAGTTAACTTGGATTGAGTCAGTGCTAGAGGAACACAGCGTGTGTCTGCCAATAGCACGAGTGACAATTTCCGGTCCTTTTGGAGAACTAGAGACAGAGGCAGGCATTTCGAAGGCGCTACCAATGGACTACCCGTATCTCTTTTCAAACCATTCGGAGCATTTGTTACGGGAGCGCGGTCAGGAGTTCGGAGAAGGAAGGGTGCAGGCATTAACCCGTTCGTGAGCACGCCAAATCGCCGCTCAGCTGACCGAGGACCCCAGCGCAGCGGTGGCGGAACGCGAGGAAGCGCATTCCCTAGAACCTCGGACAACAGAGGAAAAAGAAAACAGTGTGACAGCAGAGGCGCCACTTAAAATGATCCCCGTAGAAAACTCGCGTAGCGAAGTAAAGTCGTCAGTGGAAATACCAGAAAGGGAGAGCGGCTCTGTGCTATCACCTGCCTCTGGGGGCTTTCACAGGCTTCTCCAGGTGGACAGGGAGTAGCTCAGCGCGGAGCAACAGAGGGACCAGACTCTCACACGTTTACACTACAACGCGAAAGAGGCCATAGCGAGGCGCAATGTTACCATCCACGAGAAGGGAGGACTGCTGTATAGACACTACCGAGATCGTAGGGGCCGTATCCTCGATCAGTTAATCGTTCCGGAGAGGAATCGGGCGGATCTCCTCACTTTGTGTCATAGAAATGGCTGGTCGGGCCGTCTAGGAATCAAGAAAACAAAGGAGAGGCTCTTGTTGGAATATTACTGACCAGGATGCTTTAGGGAGATGGAAAATTATGTAAGGTCCTGTGACGCGTGTCAGCGAGTTGGGAAGCCGGGAGATAAACGCAAGGCACCTTTAAAGTTGGTTCCCTTAATCACGGAGCCATTCCGTCGGCTGGTGATCGACAGAGTCGGGCCGTTGCCGCTGAGTCGATCAGGGTGCAAGTACCTTTTGACCATGCTCTTTCCCACGACAAAGTTCCCTGAGGCGATTACTTTGAAGGAACTGAGCTCCACCGAGATAGTTGACGCTTTATTGTCCACGATTGCGCGCATCGGTTTTCCTGCAGAGATTCAGGCTGACCAGGGGACGGTGTTTACAAGTGCTTTAATCACGACATTCTTAGAAAGGTGTGGCGTGCGTTTGATACACAGCTCCGTGTATCACCCACAATCAAACCCTGTTGTGAAGATACACTCAGTACTTAAGAGAGTGTTACGTGCATTGTGGCATGAACACAAAACAGACTGGGAGGACTGCTTACCCGCAACACTGTTCGCGTTGAGAACGGTCCCACACAAGGCAACGGTGTTCACTCCTTCCGAGCTTGTGTACGGTAGGGCGATCCGATCCCCCCTCAGGATGTTAAGAGAAATGTGGGAAGGAACAGGTTAAAGCCAGACGGTGGTGAGTTACGTTTTAATATTGCTGGATCGCTTAAGTGTGACGCGAGAACTGGTGGAAAAAAACCTAAAAGAGGCCCAGGAAACCGCGAAGGCGTACTATGAGAGAAATGCGCGTAGGCGAACATTTAAGGTAGGCGACAATGTCATGATCGTAAGGCCTTCACGAAAAAACAAACTTCAGGTAAAGTGGGACGGACCTGTAAAGGTTACCCAGAAGATATCGGAGACTAACTACACCCTAGAGGTTCCCGGAAAAAGGAATAAAGAAATCATTTACCACTCTAATTTAATGAAACCTTATTGTGGCAGGGAAGAGGTGGTGAACATGGTGGTAAACGCGTCTGAAGAAGTAGCGGTCGAACTTCCGGTTTTAGCGACAGTGACAGGTGCGGAACGCTCCATGGAGGACAACCTGAATCTGTCTGTAAACCGACTGGCTCTCGAGGCCGCTCAAGTAAGCGACCTCCGGAAAATCTTTGAGGAATTTCGCCAATGCTTCAATAGCCAGCCGGTGAGAACAACGCTCATTACTCATGAGATTGAGTTGACATCAGACCAGCCCGTCCAATCCAAACCGTACCGTGTCTCACCTCGACAGCCAGAAATAATGGAATTAGAGATCAAACGAATGCTTGAGCTTGGAATCATTGAGCCAGCGGACAGTGATTACACTTCCCCTGTGATTCTCGTAGAAGCGAGCGGGAAAGAGCCGCGTCCATGTGTGGACTATAGGAAATTGAATGCGATTACAAGGGACCAACTTTACCCTATAGCTAAAATAGAAGAACGAGTCGAACGGGTGAGCGGAGCCCACTATATTTCAACAATCGACTTAGTTAGGGGGTACTGACAGATGCCCATGTCAGAAAGCTCAAGTCGCTACGCAGCGCTCACTTCCCCGCTTGGCACATTTCGACCATTAATGTTAAGTTTCGGGCTGAAAAACGCACCGTTTACCTTTTCCAAGCTGATGGATATCGTTTTGAAAGACCTACAGGATTACGCCATCCCCTACTTAGATGATGTGGCTATCTTTTCTGACAGCTGGAACGAACACATCGAGCACTTAAGGAAAGTGCTGGCACGTCTACGAGACGCGGGTCTCACGGTAAAGGCCAAAAAGTGCAACTTCGGGTGTTCGCAAGTTACCTACCTAGGGCATGTCGTAGGACGGGGAACGCGGTGGCACTCCGAACTAAAAATAGGGCCTATAAATAACTTTCCTGAACCACGAACTAAGACGGATGTCAGGGCCTTTCTGGGGCTCGTGGGATATTACCAGCGGTACATTCCAAATTTCTCCCAGATAGCAAGCCCCTTGACAGACACCCTCCGAAAGGGAGAGCCCGAAAAAGCTCGATGGAATGAGGCCAAAGAAAGCGCATTTCAGCACTTGAAAGGAATTCTGAGCTCAGCACCAATGCTTCGGACCCCCGATTATTCTAAAGAATTTGTCGTGCAGTGCGACGCTAGTGACAGAGGGTTGGGAGTCGTCCTCAGCCAGGTGGGCGAAGACGCGGAGGACCATCCGGTACTGTATGCTAGCCGAAAATTAACGTGTAGAGAGGAGGCGTACAGCGCTTCCGAAAAAGAATGCGCCTGCTTAGTTTGGGCGGTCCAGAAATTATCTTGCTACCTGTACGGGGCGAAATTCACTTTCGAGACCTACCACTGTCCTCTGACCTTGCTCAGACACATGTTCCCTAACGGACGCTTCCTCAGATGGAGTCTAATTCTTAAGGAATATAACTTCACTGTCCGTTACAAAAGGGACAAGTTAAATGGGAACGCGGATGGTTTGAGCCGGTTGTTTCGGTAAACCGACGTATCACCTTCCTTCCCTTGACTAACGAGGCAGGATGTGTTATTATGGGTTGAAAGTCATCCTTGTAGTTTCAACACTTTGCTTGTGTATAGTTATAAAACTGTTTTCATTATTGTTTAATTTTCTCCCGTTTCTTTTGCAACGACAATATCACTCTGGCCTTGTCGGCATTCGGGGGGGGGGGATATGGAAAGCTGTTTAGAAAGGTGGTTGGAACACTTTGTCAAAATTGGGGAAAAAAAGAAACGCAGGGTTGATTTTGACATTGTAATAGCCTGGCGAGTCAGGGGTGAAGAGCCTGCGCTTGCACGTGGTGCAGCGCTATGTTGTTTCGTTTATCTCGAGTACCCGGGATCCTGAGATTCCTCACACGAGGCTCGTCACCAGTACACTACATGTTCCCTCAGCGTTCCTCATGGCCAGTGAATTGAGTTCACCAGCCATTCTGAATTTCAGGGGTGAGGAGGAGCTGTTGCATACGGACCCTTTACCGGAATCACTCAAGTTTCCCCACCACCTCAAAAGGTCGTCGCATTCCAATTATGGTGCGCCGAGGCGCATCAACCACGCTACACGACCCGTCAGACAGGTTGGCGACACCCCCCTCATGCGCCTCATGTCAAGCTATTGCCTCTTATCCTGCTTGACTCTTCCCGAAAGTGCAACGGGAGACGGGCACGGTTCCAGGTAGGAGGCCTTGGTCGAGAGTAAAGTGGTTTTTCAGCACTGGAGGGTCGTTCCGAGAACATCCCGTCTCCTTCAGCTGAGCGCTTCCAGGCGAGGAGGCAATGCCGGAGGCAAATGAACCATCGGACGATGGAGCCCTCGGAGCGTCCCCATTGGCCGAATAAGACGGCACTTGCACGGGCTAATACCAGGGGAGGAAAATGACGACACCTGAGCTGGCTCGACGATTGGCCGAAAATGACGGGACCCCAAGGAACCTCAATGGACCCCAAGAAATTCGGAGAGACTCCGAGAGACCAAAGGGGTTAAACGAGCGACATCTCGAGGAGAGGGACATTCCTCTTCTTGCCACGGGCCGCAGCGTCCGATTTGCTGCGGCCCGTCGATCACTGTATGACTGTTCATTACTCAAATCAAATCAAATCAAATCAAAATTTATTCCAACATACAGCAGATGTTGAGGACCATGGACAAAAAGCCAGCAAGGCTTGACGTGGTCCATGGCCCAGTTTTAAAGGCAGCTACAAAATAACAAAGGATAAACACAGTCTAACACAAGAAAATAGAAAAGGTGAATGTCCACACTAATAACTGTGAGGCCATTATCAGGATTACCATGAGGAAATAAAGCACATAAAGCAAATGATATGACATACATATTGAGTATCTTTTATGTATATTATGTATATTGATGTATATTTATGTATACTATGTATATTAGCACTGTAAATAATGTAAATAAACCTACATACCCAAAGTCCGTCCTCGACGTCCCCCGACTCCCGCACTCAACGGCAAGATCTAATAGGGCACATCAAAGCAGCCATGGTCCGAAAACCTGTCCGCCCGACGACTGGGGACGAGCTGTGGGCAGCCGTTCGACAAGAATGGGAGGACCTTCGAGCGCATCATGACTTTGTGCCAGCGCTGTACACGTTACTGCCCTCTAGGATGGCAGTAGTCATTTCCGCAAAGGGTTGTATGACCAAATAGTAGTAAGTGGTTCGTGGGGAAAGGGAAAGGTTGGCGCTATCTTCTGCAGCCCTTGAGGGCTGCAGAACATCATCAAAGCGAAAATTATTCCTGCTTACTAATACTACTTGTAACAAGCCCGCACATAATAAACAGACAAAGTAGTCTTCATGTCGCCATTACTAACTTCTTCTTTATTCTCCCCTGACCCCCGGCCCCTTTACTACAAATTCTGTCTTTCTTCTTCTTCAACTGCTTGAGCACGCTTCACTCTCCCCGCCATTGTTTTCATCCCTCCTGGGATGGTATTTAAAAACGTTTAAATACGGTGCCATTGGGGCCTACATACCAGACAGTCTTTAAGATTCCCTGTTGGCTTGCTGTTTTGACAACAGAGAATGGTCCTCTGTGATTTGAGCATGAGTTCGACAGCCCTTTTCTTACTAGCACCAAGTCTCCAACCTCTATTCTTGGTATGGTTGTGTTTTGTCTTTTGTCAAAGTTCCTTTTCATTCTTTCACGGTACTTAACTTCGCTCTCTTCATTTCTTCTCTCTTCTGTCAGTTGCAGCTCTGCTTGAATTCCTAGAGACGTGTCGGCTGGTAGATAGGTTGGGTTCCCTGTAGCAGCAAAGAGCGGTGTGCATCCCAGAGCTGTTGTATAGGATCGGTTATGATGAGCTACCGCCGCTTCAAGGCAGCACTTCCATCCACCTGGGAAGTCTGGATACATATTTATGTACTGTTTGATGTCCCGAATAGCTCGCTCAGCTAACCCATTAGCTGCTGGGTGATACGGTGCTGTGAACCTGAGCGTAACTCCACGTTGCTCGGCCCATTCCTTAAGGTGGTGGCTCCGAAAGGCAGGTCCGTTGTCTGACACTACTACTTTAACGTTGTCAAACATCTTTCGGCTTAGAAAGGAAATCACGCTGTTGGCGTCCTCCTTCCCCGGTTTTGCTGCCACCATCCTGGTGCACTCATCCACACACAACAGGAATGCTTGCGTTTTCTTCACGCCTTCAGATTTTTTTCGGAGTTCAGCGAAGTCCATGTGAATAACTTCAAATGGTACGCTTGAGTGCGTCGGTAATGTCATCTGTTGGGTTGGTTGCTTGAACTTTACTTTATTCACCTGGCATTTGTGGCATGATTGCACGTATCTTTTTGTGTCTTCCTTCATGCGGGGCCATGTGAACCTTTTCGTCAGTTTCATGTAGGTCCGCCAAAAGCCATCGTGACCACCTGAATGGGGACTATTGTGGTAAAGGTCCAGAATTTTCGGAACCAGTGTAGGAGGCACTGCTATTTTGCCTGTCTGGGTCAGTTGCAAAAGTTCAGTTCCTTCCCAAATTTTGGCGGTACCTATTGCTTCGTGTTGCACATCAAGAACTGTTACCCCCAATCTCGACATTGCGTCCGCATCTTTCATAGAAGCTCCGGGACGGTGATTCACTTCAAAGTCGAACTGTTGAAGCTCGCTCACCCACCGTGCGACTTTTCCTTTTGGCTCCGCCATTTTCAAGAGGTGGGTAAGTGCCTCATGATCTGTGTACAACTTGAATCTGGTACCTTCCAGGTAGGAACGGAAGTACCGAATTGCCTTTAAAACGGCTAGAGCTTCCTTCTCTGTCGTCGTGTAGTTCACCTCCGCTTTGTTAAATGTGTAGCTATGGTAGCCAATTACGCTTAGTTGGCGATTGTTCGGCTGACTTGTGTCTCGCTGGTATAGTATCGCACCCGTTCCGTAATGCGAGGCACCTGTATTGAGCTCAAATGGTAGAGCAAAGTCCGGCAGTCTGAGGACTGGATCAGACGAGATAACTCGTACTAGCTCTTGGTAGGCCACCTCACAGTCACCCGTCCAACAGAATGGTACTTCTTTTTGTGTTAGTCTAGTCAGACATCTTGTTTTGAGAGCATAATCTTGGATAAATGCTCTAAAATGTCCTGCCAACCCCAAAAACACGCGTAATGAGTGAACATCAAAAGGTTTCACAAGTTGTGCAATGCGTGCCACCGATTCTTCTTTTGTGTTTTTTGTAGTGCCATCCAGAACTCTGCCCAAGAAAGTCACCTTCTTCTTGAAAAATTCACTCTTCTTAAAATTGACCTTTAGGTTGGCTTCTGACAAAGCGGTGAGGACATGTGCCAGGTGTTGTTCATGGAGACGCTCGCTTTTGGAATACACAATAATATCATCTACGTAGACATTGCAGAAGCGGCCAATGAACGGATCCAGAACCATATTCATCATTTTCTGAAACAAGTTGGGCGAGTTCTTCCATCCGAAGGGGAGGCGGTTGTATTCGTAGATGTCAAACGGAGTTATGAACGCCGTATACTGCTTTGTATCCTCTTGAAGTGGTACTTGCCAAAAACATTTACAAAGGTCTATCCTAGAAAACCAAGTACATCCACCTGTGTCATCAATAATTCCATCTATTCTTGGCATAGGGAATGGAATTAGATGTGTCTGTTTGTTAATTGCTCTGTAGTCAGTGCAGAGTCGGAGGGTTCCATCTTCCTTGGGTGCTATGGTTATCGGCGATGCATATGGTGATACGGACGCACGGATACTACCTGCGTCCAACATCTTCGCAAGCTCTTCTTTCAGCCATGCCTTCTTTTCTCTGGTGAGGTTGTAAGGTTTCCTCCGTACTACAGTTTCGTCATGTAATTTAAACGGGACTTCAAACTTCGTAGCACCTGGAGGATAGCCTCCACAGCAGTATAATCCAGGATAGATTAGAGGTATGTCATCTCCTTTCTTCACAACGCGAATTTCCTTTTCTTTTATAACAGGTTGCGGCTCCTGCTCATCTTGGCTCACAGACACAGTGTCATCCCAGTGTATGTTGAGCTTGAGCAACTTCATATCCGGACGGGAGAGTAGAAAGTCATACTCAATGCCTTCTATAACCAGTGCCAGTATTTCTGCAGTTTGTGATTGGTACTTAAGCTTTAGGCGCATCCTTTCGCAGTGTTCCTTCTCACGCCCGTCGTAGCCTCGTACAACCACTGTTTTTCCTGTGAATATCTTCTCAGTTTTAGCTCTGCTTCCTTTTATAATTGAAACCGAAGCTCCACTGTCTACAAGAGCTCGCATTGTCTCACCGTCCACTTCAAGTTGTATATGCAATAAACTTGATGACACAAGTTGAACTGTCTCACTTGCTGTAGAGACATCTTTAGAATTCCCCTCGGCTTCTTCTTGATCTCCAATGTTTAACTCTGTGGGTTTCTGTACGGGAGTTATAGGTCTTGCGGTGCTCGCGCCAAAGTCAGACTTGACACCGTCCAACACCAACGAACACTTCTCATCCAAGCGATTCACGCTTGGCGTCCCTGAAAAGTCTTGTCTAGCCTTGCAGCTTCGCTAAGTCCAGCTATGCGGAAATAGTTTTAGCAGTTCCAAGAGCTCTACGAGCGTTTTCGGGCCTTGTGCTAGAACCTGTCGTTGCAAATCTCGAGGTAAACCATGGATGATAAGGGCAAGAACTGATGACAGCGCCAGTTCAGGTTTAGCGAGGCGAAGAAGTCGCTGTTTCTCCAGAAAATACTCGAGTGGCGTGCTGGACTTGTAACGGTAGAATAGTGCTTCATGCCACCGCTCAACCGGATTCTTACTGAAAGTCAGAAGGAAACTCTCCTTCCATTTAAACCAAGGTTCAGGCTCTCGTTGCGAAAGTCGCCACTCGTGCCACCTTCTTGCTATCCCGCTAAGGAATTGTCGCATGTTGATCACTAGGTCTTCATCAGACCGCCATCCATTGTTCTTCGCAGCTCGTTCATAGAAAGTTATCCACCCTTCTGGACTTTCGGATGAGCCGTTGAACGTTTCAGGACGTACTATTTGTGATGTATGGTTCGCCCGTTTGGTTAAAGTAGAAGCCAGAGTCTCAATAATGGAGCTTTGCTGCGAAATTTGCTGTTGTTGAATTGATATGGCTCGAAGAACTGTCGCTAGCTCGTCAGATGAAGTATGCCGGAGCATGAAAGTTCTTTCTATCGGTGTCAACACCAGCTTGTTGAACAGACGCAACGGAATATTTACTTTCACTGAATGTTGCTCCAAAAGTTCCTCTGAAGACACTGAGGCTTCATCCAGAACGAGATTCAGAAGCTCACCTGTAGTGACGTGTTCGGGAAGGTCAGTGGCGGCTTCGTCCTCGACTTGATATTTCTTGAATACCACAGAGTTGCTGCAGTTCTCCACAAAGAAAGTCATCCACATATTGGTTCTTGTTGTCGACTGCGCCAAATTATGTAACAAGCCCGCACATAATAAACAGACAAAGTAGTCTTCATGTCGCCATTACTAACTTCTTTATTCTCCCCTGACCCCCGGCCCCTTTACTACAAATTCTGTCTTTCTTCTTCTTCAACTGCTTGAGCACGCTTCACTACTTCTAAACGTATCAATCTTTTGTTGAACTTCACCAAATAAAAGTTCGGATGTTTGTGTTCCCTTGCCTGTTCGTTATACGATAAGAATACAGCAGAAGGAAAACTAAACAAAGTGAAACGTTGAAGTAATTACAATAACGCCAAGCATAAGAAGCACAACGTGCTGAATTAAAAGCATCAAAATCGTGGTTTCTGTCATAATTTGGTTTTTATTGAGAGGAAAAAACTGCTAGCAGACGACACACGCGCGCTACGATGACGTAATGCGCACGAAAGGAGCCTACTCCCCCCCCCCCCCCCCCCGAACATGCGCGCAGATATTGTGGCTGCCATCTGACGGCGCTGGTGATATAGAAAGGCACGCGCTCCCGTGTTCACCCTCAAAAAGATTGCGACTGTATACATACGCTGACCTCATCGCTGTTGCCGGCGCTGCCGGGCCTAGTCACACCAGCCATTTAGGCTTCGACAGGCCTGCCTACTATGTATTTATCCATGTGGTGAATAAATAAAGATTATTATTAATAATAATAATATTATTATTATTATTATTATTATTATTATTATTATTATTATTATTTGTGCGCCACTATGGCCACGGGCTTGCGTATACTTCAGCGTTCTGTTTCATGGGTTTCCTATAGAACCGGCGTGATGCATAGGGCCTCTTCGATTATCAGTCCCTGACAGTCCTGGGGGGAAGGGGTATTCCGTAAGAGTCCACCTAGTGGACCGGTCAATTTAGTCTGCTGCTAAAGTGCTGATTGGCTGGGCTGGGGTGGGCTTCAGCAGGAGCCAGGCGCCAGAGCTTATCAGAACTCCAACAGCAGACGAAATAGACATGTCCACTAGGTGGACTCATACAAAATACCTCCCCTGGACTGCTTTGGACTGCTGTGCCACATTCGACTTTGCTCGGACAGCTTTGGAAGCTCCGCCTACCAGTCCGAGAGCTGCCAGAATTGCGATCGTTTTTCGGTGACCGGAAGTCGCGGATTGTCCGCGGACTCTCTGAGCTGTCAGCAGACTTTTGCTCACTGCAGCGCAAGAAGCTAGCAGACGGCGGCTGTCTGAAAAAGATGGGGGTGGCATTTGTCGCCATGTTGTGGAAGAGGCCGTGTGCTTCTGCATACTTTGCGCGTTTCAGACTGCAAATATCGTGCTCATCTATCGCGTCTGTTGCATCAGTGCTTTGTGTGCAATCATGCGAGCTTTTGATGAGCGGTGAATATGCTGCAGCTTTAGTCCTTGTCTGGGAAGAACTTTAAAAATAAAAATAAACATGGGTGTGTACGTGCCAAAAACACGATCTGATTATGAGGGTTCTTGTAGTGGGGGACTCCGGAATAATTTGTACCACCCGGTGTTCATTAAC
Source organism: Dermacentor silvarum (assembly GCF_013339745.2). NCBI lineage: Eukaryota > Metazoa > Arthropoda > Arachnida > Ixodida > Ixodidae > Dermacentor > Dermacentor silvarum. The sequence continues at coordinate 91,814 of NW_023605782.1, forward strand.
GTGCACCTAAATATAAGTACACACGGGTGTTTTCGCATTTCGTCCCCATCGAAATGGGGCCGCCATGGCCGGGATTTGATTCCGCGATCTTTGCTTAGCAGCCCAATACCATAGCCACTAAGCAACCAGGGTGGGTAGAACTTTCTCGGGACCTAGTTGGTGCATACTTGGCAAATTTCTTAAGGAGCGAACAAGAGACACGGCACAGAAGGATGGTCAAGCACACGACAGGACCTTCCTTTTGTGCCATGTCACTTGTTGGCGCCTTAAAGAAATTGTCAAATTTAGTCTTTGTGTTTCTTTAAAAGACAAGCACAGCGATCAGGCCCACAAGCTTGCTTTTCTTGATGCGTCTCGCTAAATCTGTCGTGCTCATTTCTACATGTGTCGTAAACAGGTGGATTTCGGTTTTCAGGTGAGTGATTGCACTACAATACGTATGAAACGGGCTGCACAAGGTTCCTCGTAGAAGAAAATCGTAAAAGAATCACACGTTAATGAAAATGTCGCTAAAGGACACTTTACGCCAGCAGATAAGTAGAATATGAAAAGTCATTGCAGCTTTATGTGCTTTCTGCATCCACGATGCGTCACAAAAAGCGTCTCTACCAGCGTTGTTGCTGCGGTACACCTGTCCGGTGATCCGGTATTGCGCAAACGGTAATACTTTTACGCACAGGGCAAAACTCCACAGTGGTATTTGCGCCATCGTGCAGAAGCTTCTTATGGACGTTCTTGTCATTAGATGGCCACCCGCTAGCTGGTCGGCAAGGAGAGCAGCGACTCCCATCAATTACAAAAGCGACAAGCAAAAACCGTTGTCAGCGCAGCGTATAAAGAGCTTTCATTTTAAGGAGGTAAAGCAACCCCAATAAATTTGCGCAAGGAAGACAAAACGTTTGGGATACTAACAGACATTTGATTCGTCTTTAATGGTGTGTCCATAACGCCCGCACTTTACACGTTGAGAAGGACGAGGTGACACAAGCTCCACTTTGTAGATTAGGGGCCACGCTTCGATTTTGTTGGTCAGGTTCATCCAGCAAATGTAACAATACCTGACCGACACTACGCCTGCTACTGAAAATATGTCCAATCTCTCTGAAGGAGTTAGGTTTACGTCGACACCACAGACAAGGCCTTTCACGCAAGCGAAATGCGGTGGAAGGAATTCGCTCACCGGATTAGAAGCCAAACATAGGGTGTCTGAGACGGTCTTGTACATAGGCCCGGTCTCGGGAATAGCAGAGAATACTTCTTCGACCAAACTGGTGAACCTCAGTAATGTTCTGGAAATGGGCCGTGGCCGACAAAAGTTCCGCCTTAATGGTTTTGGGGTCTTTATCGGATAACGTCATCATTGGTTAGGACGAGAGCCGCAGGGACTGAGGTGACGCTGTTGCGCAAGAATTTCATAGGTAAATCCTGCGGAGAACAGAAACAGACCCGAGGAAAGCCCCCGACCTTGGAGAAGAAAATGGCGACTGTGTGGTCTAGCAGGCTCAATAAACATTGATAGATACTGGTGAAAAAAGTAAAGACCAAAGTGAAGTAGCAAACCACCCAATTTCTTTTGTTTTGCTTCCTCTTCGTTTTCTTCGTCCGGCGCTTACCCAGTACGTGCGACCTAATGGCGCTGTAGGCGACAGCGACCTTGTATATAGTAATGCGGATAGTAAACAACAGCAGTTGTGCGCGTAATGCAAATATGTCACGACAACGAAAGAAGGTAAGGAAGAAGACATCATGGAGGAGGTATTCAGGTATCTGGCCAACAACCCAGAATCAAATGTGGCGAGTCCTGAGCTGCACAGTCCGGCAGGTCCCGCGAGTCTCCTCAGCAACGGCGAAGTCATGCCCGGCAGGGTGGCCACATGCGCGCAGCACCATGGCCCGGTAGACCCCGCTGATACCGCCTCTTCCCCTGTCGTCGGAAGCCGTGAGTGATCATAACAAAGACCTCACTGCTGTTATTTATTAGTTTCACTCCCTCCGTGCTCATTCAGAAAGCTTTCTTAAGTACATATTCACTTCACATGACACTGAATAACTACTCGTTTTGATATTCGAGATCGATGTCACTTGCCCACAAAAATAATGTTTCTCTCATCATTGCTGCTCGCACCGCTTCTTAATACACGGCGAAAATCGTCCAGTTATCACAACACAATTTTGCTCAGCTGTATTCCAACTCTCCCGTCATCTGTGTTCACAATAGGCACTTCGGCATTTATCGCCAAAGCAATTTTGCAAGGTCTTTAACTGACTTATTCAAGATATTTAACTAAGCATGTCTTCTGTACCGAATAACATCACTACAGAATAGCATTAATGACACAGAGCAACAAAAACTCCTAGCCACGGCGATATTGCTATAGTACCGGTAAAAAAAAGTTCAACATGCGCATACAACACAGTACTTACGTACCCGCACCACCGACAGGTGGCGTGCTCCTTGTCGGCGCACAGCCTATTTCCTGGAGTCACTGAGGTTTGCATTGACGTTCTTGCTCAATAAACATGAACATTGAGACGTCGGCTTTGCTATGTTCACCAAAAAAGAAATACGTGATTTTTTTCTAACTTTTGCTTTATCATTTCATAATATGATGTCCTCTCACGAATAGAATGATTATTACCTTTTAGCGTTGAGTTGATGGTAATCTGCGTCATGTGTACAAGTGTTGCTTCGTACCATTTGACTAGATTACTTAACATTTTAGAATGCATGTATGCATTGATTGTATTTTATTGCGACAGCAATTATATGGACACATCAACCGGATTTCTGCCGTCGTCGTCTAAGTCGTCGTCGCAATCGCCGTGAGGTTCCGTGTATATTCCAAGGGCCATAAAATCGTCGCCGCGCGCTGTATGCGCGGGTGAAAGCGCGCGGGGGCCGCCCGCTATCACGGGGAGCGAACGCACGGCGGAAAGCAAACGCGACCGTCGCGCGAATGTCGTGGGGATATGGGGGGAGGGAGGCGGCGCGACGCTGTGCTACGGTACCAAATGCGTATCTTGCAACCGTGCGCAAGGGGAACTGGAAACGCAATCTCCCACGCGAAAGCAAAAAAGCGGGAAGGCAGTGCGAGAGTGAGGGGGGGGGGAAGCAGCTTCTACTCTGCCAACAAATACGCTTGCACTGGCTGTGGTGGCGGTCGCCCGCACCGTCTCTTATCTCCACACGCCTCTGACCTTTGTATGCGCTGTGCATTCGCCGCTCAGTTTCCGTTGAAGCGATAGACCGCACAATTCTTTGCCCGGTGCGGCGGCAGCGCTTGCTGCCAGCGTTTTGACAGCCGTTGTCTGCGGTTATTCAGCGTGATCTATTCATGTTTGCTTGTGCGCGATGACACCACGCTTGTCAATTCAGTTAGAAAGCGAATGTGTCAGAGTTTATGGAGCCGATAAAACTACTATCCCCACTCCAAATAGCTCTCTGCTAATTTGCTATCGCAATTGATGCTTCGCCTTTCGAGCGAAACTGCGACATTATTTTTTACTTGAACTACACATTTCTTGTTCCTATTATTGATTGCATTTGTTGCATTTGTACTACTTATTTCTTTTTTGTTTATCGTATTATTAGGTATAATAATTCCACTATTGTAAATCTGTCAGTTTTGCAAAACTGGACTGTGAAACCTTTGCCATGTGCCTGGGCCCTAAGGCACTTTCGAGCGGTTTGCTACCGCTTTTTGCCTTAGGGACCCCCAACTGTCGTTGGCAATAAAGGTTGATTGATTGATAGTAGAGAATCCCCCACCCATGCACATTGCGTTGATACATTCGGCACTTCTGTGAGACGGTTCGCAGCATTTTCATAGTGGTCAACTGCTCGATCAATATGCCAAACAATAAGAATGAAACTTAAGTACCCTTAGTTCATAGATCATTATTAACAATTTAAAAGACAGATGTTTTAGAGCGAAACCTCTACTACGCCATGTCTCGCAAGGTGCAATGACCCTGAGCAGCCGGAGAGCAAGTGTGGAAGGTGTGACGTCGCGCCACTTGATCCGCTGCGGAGAGGAGTCACAGCTGCGCTCGCTCATAGCCTCGCCGCCGCGGTGCCAGGTGATTAGGCGAGGGTTTAACAGGAGCTTCAAGATATATGTACGCATGGTAGCGAAGGCACCATAGAAGCTCATACGTCCTGCAATGGCGGCTTGTGGAGGCACGGCAACGTCATCTACATGTCGCGGGGCCAACTTCTCGGCGGAAAACATCAATATTTGCCGTTCCAGGCTTGTTGCGCCAAGTAGTCTACTGGGCCAGCTCACATCACATCGCTATGACGTCGCATATATTGAGCACACAAGAATACAAATAAAGCTTACTAAGTGACAACATTCGCCACAACATCGCGTCACAATCTGACGTGAATACACCCATTTATATTTGTAGACCTCGCTCAATAGCGGCACGCAATACACTGGTGAGCCTTTAGAGTTTTGGAAAGAATTCAGAGCAATGGGTTCACTTAGATTTTAAACCAAGTAGTACATCCATGCGTTATTAATACCAATACACATCTGTTATTTCGTTCTTAAGATAAAATCCACAATAGAATGAAACCATTCACAAAAACAGCACTTCAATCTTCATTAACACAGCGCGCGTCCCACCTGTAGTTTTTTTCTGGTACTGAAAACGTAGCCAGAACATAATATTTAGTGAAAGGCAGTTGAAAAATAGTCACTGATCCTATCTCATAAATTTAGCGCTATATGTGTAGCCATTACGTTTTATGGCTACGCATAAGAGTTTGGCGACATTACAGCGTTAAACATGGTAATACAATCTCGGCAAATCTCAGCATGCATCGCCATGAGCAAACTTCAGAAAGCCTGCACAATTTCGTATTCATAATTTTTGGTGGGTATCAGCAAAGAGCCTGTGACTTCACATTTTGTACTTTTTCAACGGTTTCCGTTGGAGACGTATCGGATGCACAATTTTCAACAACTAGTGCTTTGCCCCGCGAGATGTAGTCACACTTCAATCGCACGACCATAATTGATGTCGCTGCTCATTGGCTTGCAACCGTATTTCAGCCTCGCCTTCGCAACCCTGTGAATTGACCTTGGTTCCTTGGCCGGCGCTTGGTCACTCAGTTTCGCCATGGATGGAGCGCCTGCTGGGCCGTCTGTGCGTGCACTTCAGTGCAAGCGACTGGCTGAATCCAAACATACAGTAGATATAGCAAGACTGCAAGATTCGAAATCTCAACGAAATCTCAAAGTCAACGTTAGGCGAAATGCAAAAACGCCGGTGTGCTTGCGTTGTATTGCACGGTCGCGGGATCGAATCCCGGCCACGGCGGCCGCATTTCGATGGGGGCGAAATGCGAAAACACCCGTGTACTTAGATTTAGGTGCACGTTAAAGAGCCCCAGGTGGTCCAAATTTCTGGAGTCCCCCACTACGGCGTGCCTCATAATCAGATCGTGATTTTGGCACGTAAAACCCCATAATTTAATTTTTTGCGTTGTATTGCACGTTAAAGAACCCTAGGTGGTGAAAATTATTCCGGAGCACTCCACTACGGCGTGCCTCGTAATCAGAACTAGTTTTGGCACGTAAAACTCCCGGAAGAAGAATAAAGGCAACGTTGCCTGCTGAAACACTGGAGCAAAGGCAGGAAGCACTGTATAGAGAAGCTTATGAAGCGTGGAATCGTGCCAAGATCGAAGCTACTGCACTGTGTGCATAGTCCTTGCAAAACCAAGCCAAACAGACCTTTCGGTCGTGATAACTAGGCTTGAAAGAGCTAAATCTCGTCCAATTTTTTACACTTGCCATTGCTGCTTGTCGAACATAAACGGCTCTCTGTCCGAAACACACGTAAGTTATTTTGATTGACTTAAGCTTGCACATTAGAAACGTCATTTCGCTTCGGCGCTTGTGTCGAAAAGAACTGATACAAACGCGAATGGGTGTGGCAGACTTCACCTCAGGATAAAGCCGACGATGATAAAGGCGGGCATCATGATGACGAAAAGGAAATAATGAAGCAGATCCCACACACTGCAGAAACTGGTGTTACGCGTGGCATTTTCCTAGTAGCTGGCCACTCAGCATCGTTTGAGATTGCGCAAAGCTTTACGATATGGACCAACGTATTTGTGTTAGGCGAGCAGTTGCGTGTGACGCCGACGGCATGATTTCTACTTTGGCCATCCGACCTGAGCTTACAACATGCCGATTGTTGGGTTCCACATCAGCAATGGACGAGCGCGTAACCGAGAGAAACACGGGTTGTGACGTCTCAGCGACTACGTGTTATTCAGCATACGTACAGCTATGTCAGCATACAGCTATGTCAAGTGTTGTATGTGAAAACAACAATGGTATGTGCCCTTTCGCAATCACACGCTAAAACCTTTCATCTGAGCCGCTCATGAAAGCGTTACGGCGTTGCACAGTTTCTACGTAGCTATTGCCACTATAAGAAAAGTACTGGGGAATGTGGGCCGATCCCGGTGACCGTGCAGTCTAAATCCGGGTCTTAGGCCCGTATTCACAAACGGAACTTAAGTAGGGCGTCAATAAGTGCGGGAAAAGTACAAGTGTTAGGAAATCTTTAGGAGAGTACTTCAAAAACGACACTTAAGTATCACTTTAGAAAGTAACACTTTTCGGGTCAAGTATGTCGTTTGGTGTCGAGGGTACGTAAATAATTTACGTGTACGATCGGTTCAAGCGTAAAAAAATTATAATTTTTGCAGCAGATTACTGCGGATATAAATGTTGCAGTGCTTGGAGGCGCATTCTGCTGAGTAAAATACAACGAGAGAATGAACTTTAATGAAAAGGATGGCTCAGTGGCCTAAGCAGGGGTAAGGGTCAATGGCGGGGTTCACAAGGGAAAAAAAATAAACTACACATTCATAACCTGCCGGTCAAGCCGGCCTCGCGCACAAACTCCCATAAGGAGTTGACAGCTCGTCGGGCAACGGCCTGAGGGGATGGCATGGTCCATGCCTCCAGTGAGGTAATGCCGCCTCCCTCGTGTGTGTCTCTTATTGTCGCGAGACCGGGACAGTCCCACAATAAATGCCTGATTGTCGGTCGAGCACCGATGTCGCACGTACTGCACGTCACTGGTGTTGACATCACGTTCGCCTCCGTCTCTTCCTCCTCCTCATTGTCCAAACGTTGCCTCTGATGACCTCGCGTCTTCCTTGAAGCGGCGTACGCGCCTCTTAGCCAGGACGTCTTCGATGAGTGCTGCGCCCGTCCTGGCCTTATGCACTAGGACTTTCGTGCCCCGAGGAAGCCCCTTGGGCAAAGGGTGGGTGGGATTCAGGCGCACAAGAATGAGAGGGACTGGGCCAAGGGGAGATGAGCGGGAAAATAATGGCTCGCTCGCTGCACTGTGGGCCACACCGTTGCCGATGCTGCCCGAGTGCCCCAGGACCCAGTCCACTCGCACACCCATGTCGTAGCCCCGATGAAGGGATGCGCATGCGACCTTAATATCATGCGCCCACGTGCCTACTGTGGGTGTCGCCGTGAGCGGCGTTAGGGCATCTAAGGAGTCAGTGAATATCGTGAACTCTTTGCCATTGTGGTCTTCCGTAATATTTCCCGCCTTTTCCTTCAGCTTCTCTATGGCAAATAGGATGGCCTGCAGTTCAAGTGCCTTAATGGTCGCTTCTTGCTGGTGTTGGTGAATCCGGACGTCTTGCTGCTCACCCCTAACGACTGCCAGCGCCGCTCTGTATGTAGTAGGATCCCAGGCCGCATCTGTGAAAATGGCATATTCTTTCAAGTCAGCCCGTTCTGCAAGTTTGGATCGATAAGCGCCGTGGTACTCTTTCGTCTGCCGGCGTGTGACAGGCTTCGTGACCCGAACCTGCACGTCATCCCAAGGAGCAACCGCCGAAAGCACTTCCACCTTGTTTGACAAGCGTTCTCCGTCTAACTCTAAGAGCTGCTGTCCAGAGCGTGTGTAATGTCGACGGCGGTAATGTCCCTCCTTGCGTTCTATAATAATGTCCCTGAGTGGAGGAAGTCCCACGTACCGGTGCAGGTCTTCCACTCGCGCGTGGCGGGAAAGGCCCGTGATCACTCGAAGACACTCTTGGTGCATGCTTTCGAGCTTGTATTGTGCTTTGGTGAGGTCAAAGCATACCGCACCGTAACAAGCCCTCTAAGTAAGCACTGCCGACGTCAAAGTC
>NW_023605783.1:0-40001 GCF_013339745.2 Dermacentor silvarum
AGACCTTTGGTCACTGTGAGCAAGCTACGTACTATCGTAGTGACACTTTTCCCTTAGACCACAGGCAGCCATGCTCCCGCAGTGGCATGCCAGCAGTGCTCATTCTGAATTTTCACCTCTGCTTCCCATGCTGCCCAGGACAGGCGTTCGTACAGTGATAAGTGTCACCGGAGACCAAGAAACCTGTCTTCATAAACTTAGGGCAATACTGTGTTTCTTGCCGTGCAGCGCTTGGTGCCCTTTTGGAGGCAGAGCACTTGCGCAGTGTGCAACTGCTGACTCGGCCCTACAACTTGCTTAGCCTGAACCAGTAGTGGACTGTACTCCGAAGAGTACAGGAGTCGCCACACATTCTTGTTAAACTAGCTGTTACGGTTACATTATCCTATGGCTAGTTAGCTAACAGTCTAATTAAACTTGTCATTGTAGTTGCATCCTGTACAGTTAGTTTGCATGTTAAAAAAAATAATTTTTAGTTATTCTAAGTCATTACATCTCCATCATGTTTGTTATATATATACACAGAAACATGACAAGTAAAGAATGTGCCTTGGCGCGGCTCAAATTGAAGTCTTACAGTGTTGAAACTGAACTGTCCTTACAATATGGCATCTTTCCTTCAGAGGAAGAAGATGCAGCTTGCTGTAATCAAGTATCTGCTGTTCCAAGTTTGCAGAAGTGCACAAGTAATGTTGAGCAGAATGTCTGGATAACATGCTGGTTACCTTCGAGCGCCTTGTGTTGGCGGGCCACCGGATTCGATTCATGATTTCAAGAAACTTGACGAAGGCCTCCCGCTGAATTGCCTCGTCAGTGGCAGTAAAGTCTGGATAGATGTCGCACCGGCACTTGGCGTCCTTGCTATCGATGATCTTGCGTGTTGCTGCCTGAGAGCCGGGCAGCAACAGCATACGTAGTCGCCAATACTTAAGAGCCTGGAAGACAGGAAAGTGTGCCGACACTTAGCTGTAGACACCACAATGAAAGACCACTTGCAGAAGAAGCCTTGTGCGTTCAGCAACAAGGCTGGTTTTCCACATTTCCACACAAATACATAACGAATTTGCATAGATTATATATTAGTTGAGATTAAGAGGAAGGTAATGTAATGTGTAGAAAGGATTACTGGTAAGTGGAATAATCATGACATCATTTCATGAGGCGTCTTCTGCTTGCTAATAAGCTGTTTGTCATTGCTCTCCTAGGGATTCATAAAGAGACTAGGTGAGTCAGTCGATACATATACAGTAGAACCTCACTTTAATTAAGTCATGTCCGACATGAAAATACCTTCATTATATCCAATATTCGTTATCAGCATGATGTTGGCAAAAAAAAAAAAACACTGATATCGGCAAGAAACATTTTAGGTTTACATTGTTATATCCATATTCATTATGTCAAGGTTCAACTGTATTATGAGAAAATGTTGCTAAGTTGGGATGCAGAACAAGAACAACACAGAACAGCACAGTCTCGTGTGTTCTTGCTTTGTGTCCCGTATCAGCGCTGTTTGCTACAAAAGAAAAAATATATATATGTCATAGAATTTCAGGAGGTGTTCTGAAAGTGAAACGCCTGACTGGCTATGTCACTGTTGGCATAACAGAATGGAAGGAAAATGCAGACAAGTGTGGCCGAAATTTGAAGAGAGAGCGATAAGATTGGAAAATGTGTAGGCGTAGTATAGGGCATGGCTGAAGCTGGACAGGGATAACTGGAGACTGCTGTAAGAGTGCTTTGTCCTGCAATAGACTGAAACAGTTAAAGGGCTCACAATAATGAAGAATCACGAAATATTGTGGAACGTAACTGTAAGCTGCAATAAAATTCTCTCCCCTGGCAACGCATCTGAACAATTGTACAAATAGTCGTTGCAGGAACTGCAAGAGAAAGAATGACATGATACGTGACTCAGGGACTATGGCATTCTAACACTGAGCACTATGTTGTGAGTTCAACCTCTGACCACGTTGGTCCCATTCCAATGCAGGTTAAACACAAGATCTTCAATGTACTGAGATTTCAGCAAATGTTAATGTCAAAGTTCTTCAACAACAGTATTCCTCACAGTCAAACCACGTCTTTGGGTGTGCGGTGCATATTACAAATATAAACCCAATGAAGAAATAGAGTCTCCAGAATATTTCCAGACAATATATGCAGATCTGTCACATATTAAAGAGGAAGCCAACAACCATGTAATGCATCATTATTCAATTAAAATGTTGCACTATTTAGTCCCACAAGTACACATTCTTCCTCGAAGTGTATAATATGAAATTACACAATCTACAAGAAAAGAGAGAGTTGCATGTAGCGATTTCACTCACAAATATACATGCAAACAAATCACTGCAGGGGACATAGAGCTGTGGTTACTCCTGTGGTTACGCCTTCAGTACATGGAAGAGTGACAAAAGTTGAGCAGTGACCTTAAGCACCTCGACAACCCACCACTGTCGCAGGACGTCATTTTAGGCCCTTGGCAAGACATCAAATCTAGTTTTCAGGCCATCTTTTAAAAAGTATGGATCTGAACGGTAGGCTTTGAGAAGACCTACTTGCAAGTTATATGTTTTACATCCTCCTTCTGTTGACACCATCACCCATCATGCTCCTCTTTCTTCCATCTTTCTTTCCCTCTTCCCCTTCAACATCAAAAGGCATGATAAAAGGCATATGAAAGAATGAAGCCATCTGCTGTGCTCCTCACATCCCAATCACTTGCAGCTGCAACTTCTCAGGCTTCCTCACCTCCTTGAGACCATACTCCCGCTCTCCTCGAATGCAGATGTAATGGTCGAGGTAGCTCCAGTTGAATGTCTCAAGCTTCTCACTTGAGAAGATCACTCGGGAGATGTCGTACAAGGTGCTTCCCGGTGGCTGGAAGTTGTACACGTACTGAATCGGCTGAACCTCTCGTGAAGCATGCCTAACAGGAGCAGATGAGTCCGAGAAAAAGTGAGTCACACACTTAGGGCATCTGCCAGTCCACCAAGAAATAAAACACTTCTCCGAGTTCAAGATATTGCAAAGAAAACTGAAAACATGTGTAAAGGACATCTGCTATCTTACAGAAGAATATGACTTGATTGCATTCAAGGTCATAGACAGCAAAAACAAAGACAAATGAACAATGACAAGGCATTACATGTCACACTAAAGACTTCAGACAAATTATAGCTAAATGGCAATCAGGTGACAAAGGAACTATGTTAGGAACTGGCACAAAATTAGATAAAGAAACTAGTTCCTCATATTTCTGCTGACGTTGGAAGCAAAAAGTGAAGAATACAGCTGTTGTACCGAGGTCTGTACTGGGTGACGGTTATCACTGGCCCACTTAACGATATTGTGTGGAAGATTCGGCCGATGCTCATCCGGCACTCCTCCTGCAAAAAGAGAGGCTGAGATGAGCCCCTGCTCGACATTGGAAATGACAGGACAAAGCTTGTAAAAGATGTGCATGCACTGTGGCTTTTTTACTAACCTTTTCTTCGTTGACAGGTGCATGTCCCCTGAGAACACTGTGGCTGGACGTGTGTTGTGCGCCATTCACAGTGTGCTGGCTTTTTGGCAGCGAAATGATTTGAAAGCCCTGTGCAACTGGAAAAAATTGTCCATTTAAACATTACATGCACAGAAAAGACAATTAATTAGGCATTTACAACATGCAAAGACACTACAGGATAAGCTGCCATATGTTATTTCATTATCCTGACTGCTAATGGCTTGGGCTTTTTTTGTTATTGTTGCCTATCGAACATATCTGCAAGCAGCAGCTACATTCTCAAAGCAAAAGTATGGCTAGTTAAATAAGAATGGATTCTCATGCCCTTATAATGCAGCCTGTATTTCGTGATCATAAAGCCAGTTGAATGTTCAATGTTGATTCAATGAGGACTGGGCCTTGGAATCCTCAAACCTGTAACTTTAATTTGTAACTTGTTGCAAGACTGAGTCAATCGTAATTTACAAGTGACCGTGTTAGTCCCCTGCGAGATACCAGCAGAGATTTCACAGAGGCATATGTAATAACAAAAGCTGTGAGAGTGAAATCTGTCACATAGGAGATTCATTCAGTATGAAGTCTTGTGAGCAAAACAATGTGTAGTTTCTTCAGATTGTTGCCAGACTACACATTACATATTAATGAGAACATGGACATTTTTATACACCACGTTGGGGATATTTTTGCCCGTTCAGCAAAGTCACTAGCTTTTATTTTTGGCAGGATAAAGACTCCTGACCAAGATAAATCTTTCATTGTGCAGCTGCCTGTAAAAAAAAAAGAAAATAAAAAAAAGGGTTTCCTTTGCAGCTTAGCACAACTTCCATGGGGATGGCAACTTCTATGCAAAAGTCTGCCTCAATTATTTCTACATGTATAATTTTGCCCAACAAAATAAACACTGAAATAGCAAATGAACATTTGTCATTCTCCATTTGTTGTTAGCTCAAATGAACAATAGGCATTAACTAAGATTTAACCCTGCCAATGTTCTGGGTGAAGTACCTGCTGCAAGCGTTGACAGATGAGCTCCTGGTAAACCTGATGCGTAGTCAGTGGCTTGTGGTGCTTGTAGTCCTCCTCTCCTCGATAGCACCTGAAATACCACGGTAAGTCTTATGAGTGGCTCACGATGACAAAACACAGTGTGCATGGTAATGCACCTTATGCATAATTTGAGCAGAGATGAGGAGGGGAGGTTAAGTTACGTAAAGAAAAATACATACATTTCAGGGTGCACAAATATTAAAATTTCAAGTACAATCAAATAATCGTTGCTACTCAATTCATACTCTACCTAAGAATTCACTACTTAAAGTTGTCAAATATTCAATTCGGTTCAAATATTAGGAATAACAACACTTAATGGAGTCTATAGGAAGAAAGCCAGGCACAAGCAGTGATCTAGGTTTAGTATCTCAGTCTTGGAGTTCATACGAGTTCATACGATCATACGAGTTAGTGTATCCTACTGCCTGTACTTTCCGTCCTACCTACAACAATGCCCATCATAAAGTTGTTATCATGTCGCTTATTCGTGAGGCCACCTGCTCATCCTTAGCTTCTTCACCCTTACCATGGGGTGAAGAACTTTGCCCATCACAGCCACCGGGATCTGAGCTCATGCCATGAAGTTTGGTGCTGGAAACGCAAACGAATGAGCTGTCACACAGCTTCGGCGCTTAGTCACTTGGGCGGGGTTTTTTGTGACCTCTGTACATGCATTTAGGAAGCCGTGGCAGGCAATACTGTAGCACACAAGAATGACGTTGCATACACTGCAATGAAGTTGTTCTGTGAGAAGACTGCAGTGTCTGTCTGCTGTGAGAACCTGCTGCTATCACAGTAAAAAAGCTAAAACTGTATTCTGGTGATCTTTTTTTTTTTTTAATCTCTTTCAATACGATCATAAGGGAATGTGCAAAGAAAGTTGTGTGATATACATGCCTTATTTGGTTGATTTCAGAGTTGTGCTCTTCGGGCAGAAGGCTGTAGTCGGATACCACATAGTCGTATTGAAGGCTGTGCTTGTCTGGGAAGAAGTCGGTAGTGATGGGCAGGCAGGCTGGTATCACCAGGCTCTTCCAGTCGACACCTGAGATACCACCAGAGGCCACAAGGTATTTTGTTTAAGTAAAAAAGATGGTTAGAGGAGATTTTGAGTTGACACATGTTCTAAGCAACACACAAGTCTCGGGAAACAAGCATTCATTTCAATCACTGAACTACTCGTTTCTTCATGCTTCCACAGTGGCAGGTTAATCATGTCAATACACTGCCTCTTGCTTGTGGCATTTCTCATACAGTCGGCCATGACATTTACCTAAAGAAGCCAAGAAATGGGTTTATTGGTCTATCTAAGGGTAGAAGTGGGAGAAACATTCTTGTACTTCAAAAGAAACATTTCTTTACCATCACTACACCAATTGTGCCTTCTTTTACTCAGGTTAAGCATATAGGTATTTTCTTTTTCTTATGTATGTATAAAATTTAGATATCCTATTAAACGGTGAATGCATTCTTACCATCTATCGGGTGCCTGTTTTTGAAAAGTCCATTTAAACAATATTAAATAAAACTTCATAAAAATTTCAAAATTTCTTCATCGCTCCTGGAAAAACTTGATGCCTAGGATGCCCTCCAATATGTTAACAATTTCTCTTCCCCATTAATCTCAGCCCGCATTCCTTGCAGTACATCTTTTTGGAGTGGAAGTAAGCAGCTATTACGTTGTTGGAATTACGAATATTTTAAGCAACAAAGACAAACACAGGTGGTTGATGATCAGGGGTGGACAATACAATACATCTTTCTTGTGACATTTCCCATAAATGCACGGTGCATGATGCATGGTGCAAGCTTAAAAAGCTACCACAAAGAGTTGAGAGGAAAATTTTATTGTTGCACATTACCAATTATAGTGCTTATTTTTTCCCCTTGTGTTATAGAGAAAGTTTCATATATAGAGAAAGGAAAATGGATGGGGTGGAGTCACTTCCATTCACTCCTTCTTTAAATCCACATTTAAATAAGCTATGTTCCTCAACATGACAGCCAGTCACATTCATATGTTGGGCCATCGGTAGTTAGTCTGGGCCATCAGTAGTGCCATCAATGTTTTTTTTGTTGCTTCACATGACATGCTGCACCCTATGCTACAGCCGCCACAGCTGTTAAAGAAGACACATAGTACAACACAAAGTTTGACTGAGACGTGTGATGCACTTCAACCGTCAGAACCTAATAAAAAATGTTAGGCATCTGCTGCTGGTCTACAAGCAATATTGTACAATGGTCTCTGCATTAGCAGTCACCGAAGCCAATAAAATACCAACACTGTGTAGCGGTGACATGCATCCCATTTTAGTGCGCACCTGTAGTCAGAGCTGGTGTCCACTCCTGTTCGCCGGTCGTGCCCCACAACCAGCTGTGCCCTGTCTTGGCAATGGGTGTCTCATTGCCAAGGGATGATGGAAACACTGCCCGTGGCCTCACATGGACTGCATTGAAGAGTGCCAGGAAAACAAACGTACAAGGAATAGCAAAAGCATCAATTTTGGGACTCAGTTCTGTGTAAAACAAAATTTTAGAAAATGCTGTTTTAAACTTTTTTTTCTGTCACTCTCTTCAAATAAAATATGCTGTTCAGCGGATGAACCCTCTTGTAGAGTATTTAACTCATGCCAGAAAGCTACAAGCAGCTACAAGACTTATTGGATCTAATTGCAGCAAACGAAAATGCATCTGCTTGCCAATGAAATTGCACAGGAAATCCAACCCGATTCCACATTTGCTAGCTATGTTTCTTTCCTCTTGGGACTCCTCTGTCCAAAGGCTGCCTGCCGCTTTGAGCAAATTTGGACCCTGATATACATAATGATGGCCATGAACAATAAGCATAGTGATTATATTTCCACATCCCCTTAGTTCTTGTTGACTTGACCCTTTGGGGGTCAATGTCGTAAATACACGGCGCCGTGAGCAATTCCCAAATGGTTGATGCCATATATTTACAGCCCCGTCTGTATGTTTGAAAAGCGCACCAATTTTTCAACTCCTTGTTGTCCAGCATGTGCTGCCACCCTGTGTGGATACAAGAAATTTTTTTTTTTTGGTCCATAGTCTCTCGGTTTTCATTGCACAGCTTCTTTGCGCTGGTGTTTCAGTAACCGCTCGTGCACCCACGCATGCAAGCGTACGGCGGTTAGTTTCAGTTTCATCTCGCGGGCTGTTTCCGTTCGTTGCGCTCGTAAAACTAATGTCCATCTGGTTTCTAATCTCGCAAAGGGTCACTGCTAGATGCTTGCTCGTCTGTTGCTCACAGGGGTGCAATTACATCTGTCCACAGGCGGGTGCTAGTATAATACAAACGATGCCGCCGTAGAGAAACGATGCTGCCATCGCTGCGTTTGTTTTCTCGAGACTCGGCTCGTGAAAACTGATTGCCCCTCGTTGGCGACGAAACGAAGGATTACTCAAGATCTCTGACTCGTTTGGTTTTTCTAACGGGTGCAAAACCATCAAGTTTTCTTGCAAGTGCTCACACACACAGTTTGATTACGCTATGGGCATCCGCGCTAGTTGCTCTGGTGCAAGTGAGTTGAGCAGCGATTCCTCTGACGCGAAGTACTGCCTAAGTGCTGAATTGGGATATATTTATTTCAGTGTAGCTACTTTTTATTCTTATTTTATAACTGTTTATGGAAGCCCATCTGTGTTCATGAATAAACAATGCATGTTTACATAGAGAAAATATTTTTTGTCACGTTATGGTCACTCTAAAAAAATTTGCGGTAAATATTTTTTGAAATAGGTCAGTCTGGAAATTGTAAATCTGGAATTAAAAAATTTGCTCTCGGCGGATAGCATTTGGCAGAAAAAATTGACCCTCAAAGGGTTAACAGTAACAGTCAGCCACGCTATTAGCAGTAATCATGTGGCCCTTGCTGCATGATGTGTGCACTCCCCAACATTTTTATGTAGCAGTCACAAGTTTGAAGATTCTATTCCTAGAGTTTTTACAGCAATATTCACAGTAGCTCACTAAATGTATCAACAAAGTTTTACTCAGCAAGTATCTTTATTTAGTGAATTTACAATCTATGATCCTTTGTAATAGGAGCAAGAGCAGTTTTGACTAACGATGAACATTCATTAGAATGCACCGTGAAAACTCTACAGCTTTACAATTGCTGAACAAGCTAAAAGCCAGGAAAGTGATATATAACAGTGATGGTGCAAGGTGATGAATTGTAAAGGTCATGAAAAAAGCAACGTTGTAAGAACATGCATCATGATGCAATCTTGGAAAAGATTAGAAGTTTCCGACAATGGGTATTTTCAAACATATTTTTCTGAAAAATGATGCGGGTCCCACGCACCGTGAGAATCGGTTGACGCAAAGCTTCTTTGATGTACTAGATGCTTGTGTTAACACTAAATGTGTTGACATCATGAAACGCTATATTAATAGAGATAGTACCATCTATGTTACGTTATGTCCGTGCCATGCTTATGTTATAAAGACGCTATGTTTATGTCATGCATCTGGTGACATTGCTTCTGTCAAAGCAATAAAGGAGAATTAATTAAGTTGACTTCTTTATTCCCAGAACGAAGTGAATGATTGCCACTGCTTCACATTCGAGCATATCCATACCTGAGACGGTTTCCATTACACTCTCAGGCAGTATCCATTACACTCTCACCATTGGTTTCTCCGTGGAATTGCAAGTAGAGGTGTGTATACTGAGTAACTATAACACGGCTGGACTGAGATGGGCACCTGCTTGCAGCAGTGAAATAGCCCAAAGAAAGGAGCATGGAATATCATCATGATCAGCCTATTTATGTCTACTGCAGGATGAAAGCCTATCTGGGGATCTCCAATTACGCCTGTCTTGCGCTAGCTGACCCTGTGTTATGCCTGCAAATTTCCTAATTTCACCACACACCCCAGTTCTCTACCATCCCAGACTACGCTTCCCTTCTCTTGGCACCCATTTTGTAACTCTAGTAGCCCACTGGTTATCTGCCTTATGCATTATATGCCACGCTCAACTCCATTTCTTCCTCTTAATGTCAACTTACTGCAGCACTTGCAGCATGCCAATGCTGCAGTTCGAAAAGCAGGTACCCCCAACCCTGTGAAAATATTGTACAATGCCGGAATACTTTAGGTGTGAGGCAGGACAGACCTTCTTTAGCAGCTTTCTTGTGTGGAACATCCATCGCAGGTTTTTCCTGGTGTGCAGAGGGCTCTTGATTTTGAATCATCATCCGACTCGAACTGTGCGGTATGGCCTGGTAGTGGTGCTGTTGCATGAAAATTCCAGTTGGTCCTAAAGAGAAGTAACATAAACGACATTGAAATTCTAGAGTGACAGGTCTGAAAGATTTAACCGAACACAAGGGGAAAAAGCTATACCCAGTGGGAACACGTGCGTCCAACGACGGCGGTTTGACGTCAGCTTGATTGTCACCTGCAGAAAAAAATTAAATAAAATAAAACTCAAGAACAGAACCAAAATTTTCTCACATGCAGCAACTTAAGTAAAGCAGGTACTGTGCAGTACTTAGCAATGTGTGCAAATATCAGAAACGTTTTTAACGAATCTAACACAAATCTCTTTTTTTTTCATTGTGGCATGCTGAAACATGAGGATTTAAGTAAAGAAGTAAAAAAATTTCTTTACAGTAAAGCTCATTAATTTCACCTCCACATTTTAGAATACCGCAATCTAGAAGCAGTTCAAGACAATCAAACCAGGTTGCAAAGCGTTCTGTAAAAAATATTTACTGTATGTAGGCAAAAGGTACTGCATCATGGTTCACGTTAGGCCACTGTATGTGCAATAATCTAAAGAATAAAGCATCATCAGAATAATCGTGTTAGCACTTCTTTGCACAAAAGGAACAGGCATACAACCTAGAAACTTGGCAGCATCTAGTTTAAGATATTCACAGGAGCAGTAAATCCAAACACAGGTGATCTGTCAATAGACACATCAATAGTGCCACTTATGACATGTAATACTCAATGCAGTTTAGTTCTAAAGGTATTTCAGTTTAAATTCAGTCCTTAATTAACACAGCTGTGTCAGTGTACTTCTGCTTTTCCACTGCAATGTTTACATTCGATGTTTCTTTTTTTTCATATTCATTACTCATTGACCATATCTCTGTTCAATTGTCAAAAGACCTTTATGGAAAGTGGCACGCGCCACCAAGCAGCCGCAGCGATGCATTATGGGAATCTTGAGGGACAGCACTTCGTCGTCTGCTTCTTGCATGGCCCACCGCATAGGTGCCGCAGCAGGAGCACCCTTCCACCTGTTCTAATTGCTTGGTCAGTACTGACAGCATATGCTGTGACACATGCATAAAGGGCTCGGACGCATGCTGTCAGAACATGGGGTAAGTTCTACTGCATTTTTTTTTTTTTTTTGTGGCTTTGTCAATGAAAAATTGAATGTATTCGCAACATCTCACTTTGACGTGCGCATTTGTGCAGCATGTACGTAGTTATAAAATGAGTTATCTGTTTTACTGGTGCAGTAGGGAAAAAGTTTTATAGCGCATCAGCTCGAAGTCTTGGCGTGTTTTCATAATGTCATTAAACTTGTCATATCACCGCAGTGGCCATACAACTTTCGTTTTTGTGGCGGCTCTTCCGAGGCTTTCTACATTAATGTTTCTTGCTGATGCATGCCCATATTATAATGAACCAGCTGCTTTTTCCTAGAATGTTGGGACCACAGTTCTCCAGTTGACTATACTGTAACTCAAAGCCATTTTTTGTCACACCAACACATTGTTTGGACAACCTCAGGCCTTTAACTCGATCACCATACTCACAACATGGGCCTCGTCACGTCATTAAGCCTCAGTGACAATTTTTCCACGTGATATTGAGTGAAACAGTAACTGACGGACATAAAGCCTTGGCGTTGCATGTAACTAGCTCTCACCGTTAAAAGCGCATTGCAAGCGTAAAAGTGAAATCGAGGGTTCGACGGAAGCTCGTCTGGTCGGGATGAAACATGAAGCAACAAAACGACAGACACCGACCAAAAGAAAAGCTAAAAAAAAAAGAACTGAATAAAAGACGTTTAGGCTTCGCTACGGAAGCCTTGTTCACAATGGGGTGAAGGAAAATTTGTGGAAGTTTATAAGCAACAAAACGACAGACACCGACCAAAAGAAAAGCTAAAAAAGTAATAAAAACTGAATAAAAGACGTTTCGGCCTCACTACGGAAGCCTTGTTCACAATGGGGTGAAGGCAATAAGCTTCCACGATTTTTCCTTCACCCCGTTGTGAACAAGGCTTCTGTAGCGAAGCCGAAACGTCTTTTATTCAGTTTTTATTATTTTTTTTAGCTTTTCTTTTGGTCGGTGTCTGTCGTTTTGTTGCTTCAAGCGTAAAAGTAGGTGAGACACGGCATGATTCAGCATCCATCCTGTGCCAACAGCCACACACCAGCGATTTTTAACCAGTCCTCACAGAATGGGGCGTCGTATTCGATGTACTAAAGACTATCTAAATATTGTTGTATGATGACCTGAGCAACTGGATGGCTGCATTGGATCACAGCGTGGATTGCCTGAGATGATGCCTGCCACAGAGATGGCACCGACGACGGGCTGGTTCCTTGCTGTTCCGACCATGCCGACTGAGGCCATTTGCCTCTATCACTGCTCACAGTGTCATAAAAATTGGCTACAATTTGTTTCTGATACGAAATATCAATTCATTGATTAAAGTTATGCCAAAAGTGCGCTTGTTCTGCAAAGAAGCTCACAATACTAATATAACCACTGGTGAGATGGGGAACCACAATGCAAGGGCATTTTGCAGGCAGGCAGCATCACACCGATAGTCTCAGCGAGGCTGCTCACTTGGCTTGCACATGTGCTCTTCGCACCGACAGTGTCAAGAAAACTATTTGTATTTATTTACGCATGGAATAATTGTACAAATGTTACTCATATTGGCCAAAATAAGGTGTCTATTAGAAGCTAGATTGCAAGCGCCATTGGCCTACTGTCCCTATCGACGACTCTCAGTGGGCAGGGCGCTGTTGTGAAGTGCTTGTCGTTCGTGTAAGTGTGCATTTATTGACAATGTTCATGCAAAACAAAGCAATGTCCTGCAAAGATGTGTGTTTCGTACTCTTTGAGGAGGATATGAAGTCTTCAAAATGTCCATGCATTCGAATTTGGGTGGAAAACACACCAAAACATATATGCATTTTGTGCCTTAAGGCACATAAATGGTGATGACAACAATATCTGCTGGCTAACACCGGCCACTCACCTGTGAAGGGTCAAAAGGATTAATGAGTGCCCTGGGCTGTTGAGGTGTCTTCTGCCTCTCCTGCAGTGCCTCGGGAACCTGGCCAGCACTGCCAACCACTGTTCGGTGCGGTGGAGACACCACAAACTCCAAGTTTTCTTTAGCTGCCAGCACTCGTGGCTTCTCCACGTCGCACACGGCTATAGCTGCCCCTGCGGAGCAATACATCTCCGTGTTTTTATACCGACATTCAGCCGAGCTGCAGGCAAAAATTTACGCCAATGCTCAAGACCTTTCGCATGCCCTTTGAAAGAACATTTGCAGCCACGGTTTACGTGAATGGAGTGAAGAAGCAACTGCTTGTTTCTCCAAACCCAAAGAGATTGACAAACGCAGCACTCCTCACACACAAGCTTTGGAGCACACGTTAGAGCAGGGGTTCTCAAGTACGTTCATCCCAGGGAACCCTACTAAGCTCCATAAAGTGCCAAGGAACCCCCCCCCCCCCCCCCCCCCGAATTAACCGAATGTCGAATTGTCGAGGGTATCAAGAAAACAAACAATGCTTCACTACGTCAACACGCTTTTATTTACTCTATGAATCGTCCAATCTTGTTTCTATTTAGCACAAGACCAGTGCGGAAGCTGAAATTCTCTTCATCTCATGACTGATTAGCGCTAGCAGCGGCGAAGGCCTCGCGACATCCTTCGCGGCGCGCGGTTTCATCCGAGACGCGCTTTGCACCAACGGGCGCACATCCCGATTATTTTTTCGCCACTCAGGTGCTCGGCAACAAATTGTCCGTCCATCGCGATGTAGCCGGTGCTTTTTATCTTCGACAGCTTTGCACTGAGTAAAAGCGAAACTACTGCGGACGAAACCGCTGCGGACGAAACCGCGGCCACTATCGACGTGATCATGGACGGCGACCTTGCGGTTCAGAAGGCAGGCGGCTGACACACGCACCAAGTCAAAACGAAACTACCTTTCGCTGCAAGACGTGCGGACGAAACTGCGGTCGCTATCGACGCTGCCATGGGAGGCGACTACGCAGTTGTGAAGGCACGCAGCCGACGCGCGCATCGAGTGAAAACGAAACTACTATTTGCCGCAACCGCTGCGGACGAAACTGCGGAGGTTATCGACGCGATCAGAGATAGCGACTACGCACTTACGGAGGCACGCGGCTAGCCGCCAGCGCGGTGTTACGCGCGGCGATAAACTCAAGAATAAAGGCTTTAAAGGCACAATTAGGCACGAAGCGCTTCGGCGTTGCTGTCAGTCACGTGCCGCGTACGATTGCCGCTGAGGACCACACGCGATGCGGACTGCGCCGCTTCGTTTCGGTTGGACGCTACGCTGTTCTTGCTCTCCTGCGGCGCGCATTTGCGGTGCTCCGCGTTTTTTTTTTTTTTTTTTTTTTTTTTAATTTTTCCTCCAACGTATAGGTCAGTGCGCACGCTATCGGCACCTACCCTATCTCCTAATAGGAGATAGGCGCATGGTGGTAACTTACGGCCTCCGAGATTCAAGTGCGAAAGCTTAGGCGCGCTGCCCGTTCTCAGAGGTTGGGTGGCTACAAGCTGCTTGCGTATTTATTGCGCAGTTCGCGCGACGCACTGTGACGTGCTTTTTGACACTCGGGCATGGGTAATGGAGGTTCTTTGGATCAAGCGCACCTCGTGTTCGCCGTTTTAGACACTTGTCGAGAGCGGGACCAGGGAAAATTTATCAGTGGGTCGCGGAACCCCGAGCAGGGGCCTGCGGAACCCGTAGGTTCCGCGGAACCCACTTTGAGAACCCATGCGTTAGAGCAAGGCTGCAAGAGGACACTGCTCTGAATCTTGTTTTTGCAGAGTGATCTGAAACTGTTGGCAAAAACTGCAAGTGGTGAAGAGTGAAAATCTAGTCAGACAAACATCCAAGCAAAAATAAACTTGCAGGCTCAATGTTTTCTGAACACCAAGTGATAAGTGCAATGCTCAATAACAACAAAGAGACAAAAAGCACCTGTGAAAATGTTTGAGGTGAACTAACTTAATCTGTGCTGTCTTATTACCCTTTTGAGGGTTTTTGACGTACATGTACAGCGCCGATCTTATGTTTGATATTTCGCACGCATTCGACACCACTGGTTGTTGAGAGGTACGGCCATCTCTATGTATTTGCTCAAAGTCATTTGAAATTTGAAACCCCTATGGTGAACCTAATAGTGATCCCTTTACTGGTAGTGTCTGTCTCGGTAGAGCTTAGGGGACAGCGAATGCGTTGAGCATACGTCATTTCCCCCCTGTCAAAAATACCCATTTCCATCCTGCCCTAGGAAGATCTTCAAGCAATAAATGCAGCTCACAATGTTTGATTATGGTATTTTCCTGATTCTAACACGCGTCTTTTCTTTTTTTCTTCCTTCTTTTAAGGAAAAATTAGACTGGATATTGCCTGTGTGGCGGGTTTGGACACAAAACCGAAACCGCCATCGCGGCGTTCGTATGCGTTGCCGCATAACACGGATGGAGTGCGGCGAAGCTGACTTCAGAAAATCACCCGCTATGGTGCAACACATATTAGACCCTCGCGAATTTTTCTTGCTAAAAGATCGGCTGCACATTATATTTCTATTTTATTTAGGAGCTTTAATGTCATTTCTATATTAGTTTTCTACTTTGGGCACATAGAAAGCCGGCGTGCATTTCATTCAGAGGTGTGTTAGATTGGGCAAATACAGCCAAATAAATCAGCAGCGTGTTTTGGAGTTTTTTCTGCACCTTGTTTAATTCGACCTGCCGGATAATTCAGTCAATTTCGTTGGTCCCATCAGGGCTGAATTAACGGAAGTCGACTGTAGCACACTTCTGTGTATACTGTTGGCTCGAGTGAAGCGTTTCTGAGACAAAATGTTGCTTGCAATATATTTTTGCTGTATTCAAGAGTTTTCAATCATTTCCTACTACTGGAAACTGCAATAATAAAAGTGTGGGGACACAGCCTTTGCTCGTTTACTAACATAAAGTACCTATACTTCTGGCTTACGGGCACTCTCTGTACAAAAGATCTTGTTCGTAGTTGAAATAAGAAAAAAAGAATATCTACATATGTTCAGGAAGAAAGAAATTCGGCAGAGACACTTAATGCTGCTTATGTGTGGGAATGCGAAAGCATTGTAGTCCCTTTGGTGAAATGTTTTCGATGGATGTGTTCGACATGCATTAAAATTCTTTCTGCTGATTCAGTGTGTGTTTGTGTATATGATGGCCACAGACCGACTTCTTTTATACACTCATGACAAGGCGTCGACAGTACATCGCAGTAGGCACAGCACCGATGAAATCTGAAGAGCAAGTGACGTGCAGGAGGCAGCGTGCTCATTTTATACACTCATGACATGGCGTCGCCTCCTCCTCATTGGCAGTGCTGTCACGTGCCAATGACGCATGCGCTAGGCACACCTTTAGTCAGCCAAAACTGTGGAGCCATCATGGTGCCAGGAAACCTGCTCGCCTCGCACCCCGGAGGCCCATGCTCGATTCCCACCCGGACCAAGATGTACCAAATTTTCTTTAAAAACTTATTTACTTTGTTTACGGGACCCTAGAAATTTGACGTCAATGCGAGCATTTTTGACATGTTTTTACTATTTGCGTCGCTGGCCATTTTTAGTACCACCGCTCGGTCACGCCGCCGCCGGATTTACCGCGCAATGGGGCATATAATGCTTCCGCATTAAAGGTTGTGGATGCTGTCTCTAACATTAATCTTTCTCATCTGTATTATGCAATCACCATCAGGCAAGTCACCCTCATTCTTCTGGACGCTTCAGGGATAAAGCACAGTCTTCCACAACATTTTACGCAAGAACCAACTGTTTCTGTGAAAAAAAAAAAATTCAAACAACCTTCCTAAAAACCTGGAGGAGCAGAAGGGTGTTCGCATGAAAAGGTATTCACATGCCAAATTGTAGTGTACCCAAACCACTGTTTTAAGCTTCCCATTACAACATCTTGGTAGGCTAGTTAGTGTATTTATCATAACGCGATGAGCTGCACAAACAAACACTTAAAACAAGGGCACACAGACAGGACAAGTGCATTTCCGTGTCTCCTTGTGCAGAATGTGTTCATTATGTTACCAGACAGATGAAAAATGCTGTGACACACACCATCGCTCCCATGAGTTGATGCTGCTTGAGTGCTGGCAAAACATGACGTCCCCCGCCTAGGGATTGATATGGCACCCGAGCGGGAGTGGGACGACCCGCTGGAATAGGTTGGCGATGATGAAGTGTCATCGTCCTGATTCAGGGGTCGTGGAGGTGTTGGCAGATGAGAACGGCGTCGCATATTGGCCCTTTGCAGTGTGCTCATCCTACAGGATAAAAAGGGTCAACCTTACAGGTCAAGTTTGCGTTAAAAAGCAACACTGCATATATAGGGTCTCCCAACTAATGTTAGCCAACCGATTACAAGAAAAAAAAAAAAAAGGTTTAAGAAACACGGTGCAAGATATGATTTTTATACCTATCGTGTTCAGTTGCCATACACCTGATGACGGAACACTGTAGGTCTTTTAAGCATATCTTGCATCGTGTTTTTTAAACCTTTTTTTTTTAATCCTTTGAACAGCTTGGCTAATCTTAGCTGGGAAACACGGTGGAAGCACTGCCACTGTGAAGAAAAATATAGTTTGGAGAAGTGTCAATTGGAACAGCATGCATTCTGCGCACATGTCAAACATATTTCTAGGAACTGTGGCTAGTCACAAGATTTCCATGGGTACACTTTGCGCCCTGGCTGGCTTCAAGATTGCAGTTATAACACGCCCCACGAAGTTTTCAATTGAAAGTTAATGAACTTGAGTTAAGTAATTCATTCATTAGTGATAATCACATAAATTGTGACATTGCTGAGAACAATGCGCAGGCAGAAAGAAATTGTCCATTGATATTAGCTTCACTGTGTTTAATAGCCACTTCAAGTCTTCCTTGAAACTATGGCTATAGCGGTGATAAATGCTGTGGAAGCACTCCCACTGGTTGTAAAAGGAATTCCGCAGGACACGATGTACAGAGCTATTATCTTTAAATGTGCAGAATTTTCAAGGATCGAACCAAAAATACAATAAATCATGCAGTTCCTTGGCACTGCATATCAATTTTATGCACTTAAGTATTTCCACCCCCATTTCCTTGAAGCATGTCACCTAATCATCAACTCAAATATATCTTTTCAAGTATGAGTATTATATCGCAAGCAACGTGAGGCATTCAAACGAATGAAGACAGTAAAGTTGTACTCAAATGCCTCCTTCATTAAGTAGAGTCAAGCAGAGTGTTTATTCATAGCTTAGCATGTGGTAGGGATGGTGGAAAAGAGCTGCGCAATGGCTGCTTGGCTGTCTCCACCTCCTCATAAGTACTCACTCAGTAGCAACACGGAAACACGGCAACATAGCACATGTAGCAATGTTGCAAAGTAGTGGCTGTGTAGGGCATAGATGTTGTATCCCTTATGGCTACAATGCCTTGATTCAACCAAGAAGCAAGGCCTTTAACCACAGCATACAGTGTCTTTGTTTCTGTAGCTAGGAATCA
Organism: Dermacentor silvarum; assembly: GCF_013339745.2. Classification (NCBI taxonomy): domain Eukaryota; kingdom Metazoa; phylum Arthropoda; class Arachnida; order Ixodida; family Ixodidae; genus Dermacentor; species Dermacentor silvarum. The sequence goes on from NW_023605783.1 coordinate 18,402, forward strand.
CCATTGCTAATGCAATCATGTGTACATCAATAGGCGTATTCATTACAGCTTCATAGCATGCAAGCTTTCAGCTCCTATAAGTACTGCTCACTTGGGCCCAGCTTGGTTCGGAGAGCATCCCTTAAAGATGTTGGCGTCGTACTCATCATAGTCGTACACCACGGAGATGCTGTCGGAGGCCCGAATAGGAGGCTGACCACGGCATGCGTACATCCCTGTATGCGAAATAAAGACAATGAGGATAGATGCCACTGAGTATCTGATTACACTGTATCACATGGTGCTCTAGTAAAACTGAATGCTTACAGTTATTATTGCCGGAAAAGCGCAAAAATTTCTGAGCAGCATGTGAACTGTCTCTACTTTTACTCCTTTGTGTTGTCATTCTAAAGCCAATAAAATTCAATTATGTGCAATTCAAGAACTACACAGAGGGTAGAAAACACAGGACAGCCGTGTAACTGATGTTAGTATTAAATATATGGTACTATAATATATGACATGTAGTTATGATCCAAATCTGCCAAAAAAAAAAAAAAAAATGAACAAACATTTAGATTCTTACGTCTAGCTGAACCTCACAATCTTGCAATTCATCGAGGTTCAGGCTCATAGCCAGGGGAAAGTGGGGGGGGGGGGCTAGTCCCCCTTCTCTCCCCCCCCCCTGAAATTTTGATATTTCCGTGCCTATGTCCTACGGCACTGAGTAACGCTGTTTTATTTTTTCTTAATGAAATCTATTGAGACGAATCGTCCGTATAAAAATATTATACTATTAGGAAGATTCACCTCAAAACTAAAAATATAAAACTATTAATAAAATAGTAGTCACATAATTTACATACTGCGATGTTCACCGAAAATTACTGAAAAATAGGTGCTTTAAGTGGGCCCCCTCGCCGCAAAAAATTCCTGGCTACGGGCCTGCCGAGGTTAAAAAACGTTGGCGTACATATACGTTAATCAGTGTCTCAAAAGCCTGAGCGAAATCTCAGTCATGCGTAACAACCATTATGAATCTTATTTTACCCTCCTTTTATATAACCCAAGCACAGCAAAGCCACAAGTGATACACTGTTCGCGTTTTTTAAATAATCTTCAGCTCTTTGTCAACAACACTGCCATGCGCTTTTATATCTCCGTGTTGTCTTACGTGATGTTCCATGAACAACAATTTTTACCAACTTCCCCGTTTTCTGTTATGTTAAAGCTTACAGCTTGTGACTACAGTATTTGCAGTAGACAAAGTTACGTCAGTATGTCACCATGTCAGCAAAGCTATTTCAGCTGTCCTATTAAGGTGAGATGTTAAGGGACAATAAAGAGAAAAATTATTTGAACCATATTCGTAAATTACCCTTCTGCAATACCAAAAAAGCCACTCTTGATGCTCGATAAGCCAGAAATGACACAAAAAATGAAAGACAGGTGGCAACGCCGCTTCAAAGTTCTCACATCAGCCCGCTGTGACATTATGGTGTGGGGATGCGCGACTCTCACGCGTCTCCTGTGGTCCGGCTTCACCGCGCGGCTGGGTGCCGGAGGCGGTCGTAGTGGTCGCGGCGCGTTGCGAGAGATGGCGCGAGTGTCGTGATGCTAACGCCACCGAACGGCGGGGTGACTCGGGAGAAAAAGGTCGAAGGCGCTCTCTCTTTGGGTTGGGATCGGTGAGTGACGCTGACGTCCCGCGCGTGCGCCGATCCACGCTTCGCGAGACGTCTCGCGTGGCTCGGAGCGGGGCACCGGTATGGACGAACACGGATCGTTCGAACGCGCCACCGTTCGCGTGACCGTACACGTGAACGACTAGGGGATGGTGTCATTGCATGGGGCGCACGTATTCGCTCGCTATCGGGTCGCGGTGAGTCGGACTTACTTGATTTGTCGGGCGCCCATGTGAATGTTCTATTGGTTGTAATTCGGCTAGTGTGCATTAGTGTATGAAAGGTGCAATAAATGCCCTTTTGATTGTTTGCACTACTGTGTTGTCGTTCCTTTGTCCCAAGAGCATGTGTGAGACACCACAATGGACATCTGACATCTGTTCACTGTGACATTACGGACATTTGACATCTACTCTGGCCTAACTAATGTTTCATCAGTAAAGATGCACCACATTATGTTCCACAAGTGGCAATGACTGAACTTAGCAAGTTTCAAGAACATTATTGAGCCACAACAACCCAAGTACCAGTGTTGAGATTTTGGTGCGAAATTCAAGAAATGAAACACTGACCTTCATTTTCTCTTCAACTAATTAACCTATTACCTCTAAATTAACAAAGTTTTGAAAAAAATACCTTATTAGCCTAGCCTCACTGATTCAGCGTTACTCCTTAGAGTCCTTTTAAGAGATACCTACCGACAGGTATTTGTCCAAGGTGGTTAAAGCAAAAGACAGAAAGGACAGGTTTTACTTACAGTTCCTTTTCCACAATGAAAGCACTTAATCAAGTAATACAATTGGAAAAGATGGTTTGATAAATTACAAGTAGCAGTTAAACTAATTTTATAATCTACTCCATCTAGTGTACGCAAGACAGCAAGGCCACATGCAGTATACTGAATACCAATGTAATGCCATAGTCAGTGGGATATCACAAACACAGGCGTGAAGCTGTCTGTATAGCAGGAGACAGCGATGCACATTAAAGCAAGTCAGACGCACCACACAAGTGCACCGCTGGGAACTAGACTACCAGAAAAAAGCATGAACAACTTTGCGTGAACAAAGGCCAGAGTATCAATGATGCAAAGCAGTAAAAAAGAGGCAACTGTGATACGTACCTGTTCCGAGAGCTTTCATGTGGCTAGGCTTTGGCTACAGACCCGTGTGGAGAAAGAGCTACAGTTACAGTCTGCACAGAGAGCAACATTGTACAGGCCAGCAATATTGTCCCAGAGCACAGTTACTAACCTGAGGAGTGGGAAGTTTGATGCGAGGCACAAACTTTGAGTAAAACTGTGCAGGTGTTGTTGAATAAAAACTGCAAGCAAAGGAAATCAAAGCAAAGCGGTCAGCTGGTAGATACGCATTTTAGCATTCAAGGCTGTGTTGAAATAACAAATACATGCCTGTTCAATTATGCTACACGCTTATCCTGAAAAGAGAAAGCAAGCAAACAAAGCAACATGCACTCTAACATGTCAACAAGACCAAAAGATGAACGAGGCAATTCCAGAAAGCTTTAGCATGCTGACAAAGCTAAGCTTTAACTGTACTATATTCTGAATGAACTTATTGTTTGTTGAAAAAGATGAATTTCAAGTAAAATTAAATCCTTTTCTATAAATGAGGCATCATTTTTAGGTTGCTTTCCCGTGTAATCAGATCGTGTTACAAGGGTTGCAATAGGTGCGGACACTTTTCTCTGCAGAAAGACGTAGCGGGTGGCTGCTTCACGATTAGAAGCAAGTAAGCATGCATCAAACTATCACCTTTACAAGCCTATCATGGCCAGGGCAAGTTTAAATTGTCCTACTAAAAGAGCTTTCACTAAGTAAACCACATGAGTGTGCTTGAAGTCTAGTTCCCACACATGAATGAAGAATGCCTTGCTTCTGTCAGTACCTGTGCCCCATCATTGCGGTGCTTTTCCTAACAAATGCAGAGGCTTAAATTTTCGCTTCAACTTAGATTAACTTGACGACTTCATTGAGGTAAGAAAAAGCTGACAAAATTATATTGAATTTTATGTTGTCTTTTTTAGGAAAGTACTGAAGCAACTTCAAAGGCAAGGATCTTGCTTTTGTTTCACAGTGAACAGTGGGGAACGGCATACAATTTCTGATACATGTCAAGTAGCTGCCATGATGAGTTCAATTCCCAGATCCCAACAAGCACTTCCCTTATCAGTGACTCCCTCTACATTCCGGCTAAGTCACATAATACTGTGACCAATACTCATAGATCTCCTGTGTCTGTTGATGATAAGCATTAAGCAGTCAGTCACTCACAGTCTCAGGAAGACCAGCTACCAGCAAGCTTGCATTCATTGCCTATATGTATCACAACTTGCCAATGGCAAGCCAGATAGAGAGAGAAAATTTAAGAAATGGACAGAGAGGCTGGCCTGAGTGAGGTTAACTCCTCTAGCCCGATACTCTGCACCAGAGAAAAAAGGAAGGGGTGCCAATGGCGAAACTGTGTCTATATATAGGGAGCACTCATTTAAGGGGTATTTGGAAACAACAAACAAACAAACAAAAATCGCTAAGAGTACCTTAGGTTTATCCAGTGTGGCATGTTGTAGTCATCCTTCATATCCAAGCCAGTTGGATGCTTCGACTGAAACTGATATAAAAAAGAAGGGAATATAAGCATGTCTTTCACAATGAGTCAATGAAGAAAAAAAAATACAGGCCATTATCAAAGCTTTCAATATTCAGAAAATGATTCCAAGTTCATTACCCTTTATCCCTGCTGACATTACATACTGCTATGCGTAAATGTTCAGGTGTGCAAACATTCACACTTCTAAATATTACTCGAACACAACTGTTTTGAATTGCGGTATTCAATTAAGGGAAAATATTGCTACGGAAGTTATTTCAGTGATCTAGAGCAAGCCTGTCATGATTGAAAGGACGAAGAGAATGACAATTTTAACCTGGCATGGGCTGTTCGTTCTGGGCAGAGCTACATGCATATGCGCTTGTAAATATACCCGTATATGGTCATTCCCATGCATCTTCATCGCAAGATATTTGGTGGAGGTGTGGGGTATCGATCCATGTACCTCTCTTTATACGTAACAATATACAGGGTTATTACAGTTATTACAGCTTGCCTGCCACAAAAAAAAAAAAAAAAATGAAGGGTCCATCTACCGCCCACCTAAGGTGCAGTATGTAAGACAAACAAGAACTATAGCGCCACATGTTCATATTTCACAAATGCTCAACAAACACATCACATTAGAAACTTTCATACCCCTAGTAAACATTGTCAGTTGGCACTATTATGCAGAAAGTAGAAGAAGCACTTTACGGACAGCATTCCCTATTATGCAGCCTTGTATTTTGGAAACAAGGGAACAGCAGGATGGCAATGATAGCAGCAAGCACAGTCGTCAATCAGCAGGTCAAATGAAGTGGCTTACAGTCGGCCCATATTTATAGGGCACCATCATGCATTCTCGAACTGGCGGCAACAACAGCAATTAAGCAATTTCTTAAATGTACTGTGCACAATGTAATCAATGAGAGGCTGTTCCAAGACTCACAACACAAGGATTTGAATAAGCACACTCTGCAGAAAGCAACTGTATGATAATACAGTTAAACCTCGATATAACAAAGTCGGTATAATCAGCAACTTGCTTCGTTATATCGAAATTTCGTTATACACTGAAATTCGACGTTTTATGCAAGTAAGTAAAGTCACCGATATATATTCCTTACGCGGAAGTGGCCACAAAATTTTCAGGAATATCGGGCGACAGGGAAAATATTTTGATTGAGAAAAAGAAATTCATTTTGTTGAATTTTAAAGTCGACGTGAAAGATGCGGTTTCATGCCACGTTGACGATATCTTCACATCGGTGGCACAAAGTGAAACCAGCTACGCTAAAATGTACTTGTACTTTAGCCACGCTTTCACGTCCAATCCACCCACGCGGCTGATGGTGTCGCCCACATCATGACACTATCACGAAAAGCGCCGGCAGCGAGGAGCGAATGCGTCATCTGCCTCTCACTTCAACGCACCTCCGAAACTCGATATTACGCAACCTCCAGCACTAAACGTGTGGAAGACAGCACACATGATGCCACGCCATCTTGGCTAGCCCAGTCTTTGCGCATGTGGCAGATTACCTCTAAAACGGTGCATGGGCTGCATAAGCACTGAGTCACGCTGACAGCCATGGCCAGGCTAGAAAAAGATACTCACGCCAACATGCCCCCTCCCCTCGCATTTAATTACGTTACTGCAAGTGAGCTCCCTTCGCCCCCACCCCCTTTCCCCTTGCTCACGCAGGAAGATGGTGCTTATCAAAACAGTCTTACTCGACTCACTCTAGCATGCTTTCACTCTCACCCAAAGCATACAGTGCGCGGGGCGCGATAGGATCTTGTTGCGCACGTGAGGAAAGGATCTCTTGAACTTTATGTGGAACATGACACTCCTCCGCTTCAGCAGTCACTCTCGGTCGCCCAACACGCGGCTCGGTGTGTTCTCAAAGAGCCGCATGTAATTCAAACATTTTCCCATATGCGTTCGTGGAAGTTTCCATTTATTTCCTGAGTACTGCTTCGCGGCAGCAGTGAAATTTCATTACATTGAAATCGTATATAAACACACTTCGTTATAGTGAGGTTTAATATGCATGGTGTTCTAAGCAGAAGTATTTATAAAAGGTTAAGGACTTCGTCACATCAAGAATTTCATTGTACTGAAGTTTGTTATATTGTCGCGATACAAAGCTCAGGAGCTGTATTATAGAAGCACAGCGCCGTACTCGGAAGAAGAAACCAGAGAGGCGCCAACAACAAGAATCTCTTCTTCTTCTCTTGATGCCTTCCGGAATCTCTAGCAGCCCGGTCGTCGTCTTTGTCGGCGCCAGGGGGCACTTGTGCACGAATACCGATGCGGCAATATTGAGGTTTAGCTGTAGTAATTATGCACCATATGTGAAAAAGCAATTATCTGGACAAACACATGGGACATCTTAGGGAGCCGACCTGTGGAGCATCTGAATGAGTCCTTGTTTTAATCCAAAGGAATTTTATGTTCATAACGCAGAGTATCATAATGCAGAATACAACATAATATTAATCACCCTTCCTCAGCTATGCAACATAATGTACTTATCAAAAGTGGCAAGCAATAATTAAGGAAAACATAGCTAAACATGTAGCTGTTTACTTAATGAAACAAGGAAGAAAGGTGCATTCATTCACCTTGAATAGTGGCACCGCATGCAAGGGCTGTTCACCAAGGCACACAAGGTCACTTCCAATGCCTGCAGGATTAACAGCAAGACAAGGTCATTTCACTTTCATAAATGGAATCTACCATGTCATAACACAAATAACCATGCTCTCACCGTTATCAATGATACGCTGCTTAGTAATGTTGGTGAGATCTCGGTCAACCTCAAAGACACCCACACCGGGTGTGATGACAACACTAAGCTGACCGGTGCGGTCAAAGCTCCGATCCATAAAATGCTTTTCAAAAACTGCAAAGAAAAAAAAAATATTAAAGTGCAGACTTGATAGCAGTTGTTGAAGAAGTCAGGAGCACAAAATCATCACAGAAAAAAAGCCCAATGTGATGTTTAGGTCAATTCTACGAGTTCATTAGGGCTGGGCAACAACTCAATATTTTAACCCAATTAATTGGAATATCTTATTCTATTATTTAATCAAGTATTCGGATTTGTTGATTTACGTACATAAGCTAAGAAATCAAAACTAGTGAGTTAAGTACATAAAGTTTGAAGCAAAAATAAACAGGGCTACGCCCATTGACAGTTACCGTTAATATCAGCAATGCTTGGCTTGAGTGGACACATCCAACATTTCAAGCTTAATGGCCTTTATACAATACCCCTTAACTACAGGCGTGCCTTTGAGGCAACAGTTATGCCTAATTGAATCACAAGTTCAGCTGCAAAAAGAAAGAAGCTTGATAACGTCTTCTGGCGGTCCCACCATGAGATAGATGCCTGAGCCTTCTTAAAGGGGCCCTGAAACACTTTTCGAACATTGTAAGAAAACATTGCCGATCTGTCGTAGAGACTGCTGTGAACATGTGAGCCAAATATTGCTGCACTGCATGCAGCTGGGAATTTCCAATCTTGTGTCAAAAATAGAGAAAAATCACTTGCTCTCGCTTTCACAAAGTTGTCATGCAGCGTCATCGCAAGAGAATTCTCAGTAATACATAATTGCTAATTTTGAGTTAAATAAATGAAACATATATGTCTGCAATCTCTAAAAGACAGAAAAATCATGTCATCTTTGCACTGCCGGTTTACACACAATTGCACATGTCTGCATTTGCTGTGTGTGGCCTTCGAAGTAGCAGCAGCATTCTGCATAGCATTGGTCTACCGCGGCTGCCATAGGGTGTGTCGAGGCACCCTATTTCATTGCCACAACACTCAACTTTTGGGTGGGGCTTTGCCCTTTTGGCTTCTCAGCTGTATAGCTTCCAGCGCACTTGCAGAGACAAAAAGAAAGAGAAAGCCAGGTATCTGTGCTATCTCCACGTATAGTTGAAGAATTTGAAAAATGTTTGGGGCATGAGATTCGTGCCCCAAACATTTTTCGAATTCTTCAACTAGAGCCATCCTTCAACACATGTTGTGGGGATGTAAAATATATCAAGAAAAAATGGCAGTCTCCCCGGAAAATCTACGGGCGCGGTGGTCGGCCACGCTGCTCAGCTCAGAACTCCAAGACCAACTTTGGGCCGTCCAGCGAACCATGTATGCCGTGCGGGAGCAACAGCTCCCAGTGGCCATCTAGGCGGCCCCAGGCCCGGGCCTCCCAATCGCCGGATTTCAAATAAAGTTATGTCACTCACTCATGAGATTCGTAGGACGATGTCTTTTAATAGTGAGGCCATCCTATGATTAGTTAGAAAAGTGCTTCAAGGCCCCTTTAATGTTGCTGGCACCAAGTTTAATGCCCACGTACTAGCAGCTGCTGCAGAGACCAGATTTTACCTCCACGGGCTTCTAGTACAGCGTGAGGGGGTGGCTTCTGTCCTGAGAAACCTACAGACACCTAAGATAGAACATTGTAGCTCAATTCCCTTCCTTGCTTTTGAGGTAGCGAAGCAGAGACATCAATGCCAATGTTTGCCGAAGCTTGTTCACATTTCCACACACGATTAATCGCCATCAAACACCTTTACTTGCTCACAAATTAGCTGCAATTGAAGCATTCATCGGTTAATCTCATCGGTTAATCTCGGTTACCAACTGATGAATTGCCCCACCCTAATATATTCATGCTTCAAACAGAAGTCCTCAACGTTCCTGCATTATTTGACACATTTCTGAAGACAGGCTACAAACCATTTAGAGACATGTTGAGCACTTGGAGAAAGTTTCCCTGAGAGGCGGTCGAGTTCACTGCCGTGGGCACCTTGACATTTGGCCTATGATGATGCTCAAGGATCTGCTTTGGGTACTCATTAAAATATGTTTTCAGCAACCGTAAGGTCTGTGTCCAGTCGTCAATGCGCTCATTTTGGACTGCAACCCTGCGTAAAACACAACAGGAAGCTTTCGTGACTATGACTACCATTGTTTACCAGCTAAGCGTGTACGAAATGCAACCAGCAAATGCAAAGCTTTTTCTTTTTTTATGCCAATTGCACTTGCATATGGAGCCTTATTTTTTTTTCTTTTCTTTTTCATTTGAGAGCACTATTTCATGGAGTTTCTGCTACACTCAATTTATCACATTCATAAATTACAATCTCGCATAAGATATTGTATGACATATGAAGAATGTCTTTGTGACTTTTCTAACAGGCATGCCATGGAACAAGCAAGTTGTAGCACGGACAGGGAACAAAGACACGAGAAGGCATAAAAGAACACACATACATAGCACTGCATCTATGAATTCTTTTGTGCCTTCTCGTGCCCTTGTTTCCAGTTCTCACTACAACTCACTCTTTTCAAGATAAGCTCACTGTGCACTAGATTGTCATCACCACTCTCATGCTGAGGAAGTTAGTTTATTAATTAACAGAATGAGTCATGAAATGCATGTATTAACTGTTGTACAAAAGTACAAAAAAATGTGCCTTGCATTACAAGTAAGCTTGGTAGTCATTGCAATAGTACTGAATTCCATTAACTGTGCACCAAGATTCAAAATTAAACCAGAAGCATGGAATCTAGCAGAAGGAAAGCAATGCAGAATGTGAGCTCGCCAAGCCATTAATGAGTGTGGTGCCCTTGAAGACACTATGAAGGGAAAACCATGACAGACACAACTTTCAACAATAATAAAGAATGCATTATAAAAGCTTACAAAAATTGGATATCGTTCAGGTGCATACACAGTATACATTGTCTGCTTTAAGATGCCATACAAAATTATGTACATTGGCTGTCACCTTTATGGCACTCATGACCCATCAAAGCACCCGTGTAAATTGTAAAGTCAGTTAACATATCTGCTTTATGTTGATAGCATCCAGTACAACATTGAATATTAAGTCACCAATTCCAATTGTCAACTGAGGGAATGCCATGGAAAGCTGGAAGAAGAGATGCTATGCAGCAAAAGTTGTCAACAGGCATGCATGCAAACTATATGACTATGTGACCACACACTGATGTTGACATTATAGCCACAGTCATGTACATTACCGTTTTGTCCATAAATTGATGTCTACTTTCCTCTTATGTCTATAATTTTGCCTTAAAATATTTTACCTCAATACGCAGCACTGCCTATCATGTGCCATCTCTGTGACCACTGAAGTTAAAGCAGACATAAACATGATAAATATCTGTTTTATATATGTCTACTTCATTCTGACCAATATTTGATTAACTAAGTGGTGTGCAGTAATGAATACTAACAGTAACTACAGCAGAATGATCGCATCTATTACGAGCAGCTTTAGGTATATACAGCAATCAAGGCTCCTGGACAAAGATGGAAAGGTCGGTGCTACCTATAGAAGTCCTCGTAGAAACGCCCCTTGTAATCCACTTGCACACAATGGGCCATGTGTTCTGGAAACTGCTCTTTACTCTTGGCTTCATAGAACACTCGTGAGAAGAGCACAATGTTGATGTCATGATTGCACTTCATGTCCTAAGGAATAGGTGAAGAGAACAGAAAGACCTTGATTCGCTGGTTGCAAGAACAAGGAAGTGATACAAGAAATGAATAGGACAATATATTTGCTACTGTTATGCACAATGTCTGCGCAAATTTATGCAGTGTGAACCAGTCATTGCCGCTTCAGGGCACATGATGATTTCATAACTGTTTAACGTATTTTCACATTTATAACCAGCACAAAGGACTACACACAACATTCAAACCTTTATAAGAGCAAATAAGCACAATTGTTGGAACAAAGCAAAGTTTTGGAAACAATCAGGTTTTGCATGTTATGTCATTACTGCTCTCACTGTTGCTCTCTGTTAAAGCATGGTGCGACTTACATGCAGTGCAGAGTGAATTATTATGCCACGTCATAGCAGTAAAAATTTTGATTTCAGGTTCGACTTCGTGGGCAATGAAGATTGCATTACAGTGAAGCTGCACCCAAAGGCAAGCTTACAATATAACCAGCCCCTTTACTTAAGAACTTTGTTGAATGCAGCAATAGCTATTATGAACTCTTCTCAGTGTTTTTCAATGATGTCGTCACCATCAATCACACCCACTTCGGCGGATGTCGTAGGCCATGGTCCCGTGGTCAAATGGAGCCCCTGACAGCTGGCATTACCATACACCAACTGACTCTACCACCACCACAATTGACGAGGGTGCATAGTTCTCCACCTCACAAGTCCTGTACCTCAAAAGGAAATGTTACACACAGAAAAGTGGCACATAGCCAACCTATAGCACAGCCCAAGCTTGACAGATACCGTATTTTTGCGCGTATAACCCGTTCTTGCATACAACCTGCACCCCTAACTTTGAACTCCACAAATAAGCAAAAAATAACCTCGCATATAACCCGCACACTTATCCGAAAAAATGAGGACTAGGAAGTTGCAACTACGCGCAGCCATCATTTCATTTTCAACACACATTTACTTCAAAACGACAGCCGCAACATTGTCAGTGCTGTCCGATTCACTGCTGCCATCCAAGACTTCATCGCCGATCTCAAAGACGTAATCATCTTTGGAACCATCTAAGCTGTTCCTTATGGCACATTTTTTGAAGCATTATGAAAGACTGCCGCCGAGACACACTCATGACGCCGAAACAAGGCTGGCCAACTGTGCAAACTGGGCGTACAAGAAACGGCACCTGACTCGTTGCGAAACTGTGCGAAAAGTCCTCCATGGCGAAAAGCGTCTAACCAGACTATGGATGTGGATCTGGCTATAACCTGTGTTGGCCTCTTATTGGCTTAACACACGTCGATGTCGATAGGCATGCGGACAATGCGGACTCTACACAGCAGGCCACACGTTGCCGTGAAGCCGACCCCCACCCCCTCCCTTCGAGAATATTCGCAGATAACCCGCACCCCCACCTTTTAACCAATTTTATTTCAATTTTTGGTGCGAGTTATATGCGAGAAAATACGGTAATGTACTGCCCAGAAAGCCCAAAATTGAAACTTGATTGTGCCGTGATGAAGAAAAATAGTGAACACAACAGCAGTAATCATCGTGCAGTGGTGGTTAAAGGGCAGAATAAATGTGCATTGGGAACAAGTCAAACCGCTACTGTGTTTAAACAGAAGGTCAGCTTTTTGTTGGCGCTGTCAATGCACTGTAATTTTCACAGAGCTGTAGTAATCTACTTTTGTGAGCTATAAGTGCAAAAATATGGTAAATCACTGGGCCACTTAGCAATGATCATAGAATACAACATTGGACTGCAGGTTACCATAATTATAAGTTGTAACATGCAGCCAGAAGCCATTTATACGCCTACATATCTGTTGGCTAGAACCAATTGCAAAGCAACTTGCCTTCCATTTCGCAATAAGGTCACAAAGGAAGCCATTGACAGCCTTCTCAAAGTAGAGGTCACCATTGGTGTCAAAGTCCCACATTTCAGAACTCATTTGAATGAAGAGGTACACCATGCTGCTGGCTGAGCGATAGACAATCTTGGTGTCTGAGGTGATAACTCCAGAGGCTACCTGCTCTCCGTGAGCCCACATCTCATACACCTGGAGCCTGTACAGAATAGGAACCATACAGCAAAGAATATGAAAAGAATGAGAGACAAGATTTATGAAATTTACCAAGCAAATTCTTTAACAGAAATGTAAAAACAAGGGAGAAAATTGGCCACACCAATCTTATCAGAAAAATGATAATAAATTACAGCAGACCCTCTCTGATATGTTTTTTCAGAAAACACAAGATATAAATTTGTTATATCGGGAACTGGCTATAGAAGCAGAATACAGTTGAACACCAAAGAAATTCAAGAAACTGTGAATACTCCTTGTTATACAGGTGACTTCTTTTATGACCGCACCTCCCATAGTCCCTAATTCTGCTTGTCAACTGTACTGAAGAGTTATGAGTGTCTCTAACCGGGTTGCATGTTGTCACGTTGAAGGCCCGGGCACGGTGTACGATATAACATCTTTGGGTGGGGACACTTCTTGGCTTGCTTGCAAGATGCGATCAACCAGATAAAGCAGCAACGGCGCGTGTTCACAGGCCCGGTGATAGCAGCAGATACGTATCGGCGGGACGATGTAACTTCAGTTAGAATGCAGGCGAGAGCTTGTACGGACAAGGAAAATGCAGAAAAGGAACGCGCGCATAACACAAGAAACCAGAGAACAACATATGCACGCAGCGTCGCGTCGCCGTATCTGCTCCGTCAAAGCGATGCCCTCCCCCCCCCATGTCACTCAATTATTTTGGACTTCCCGCGAAGCGTTGGTTGCTATACCAACAGGATCCCGATAAAACCAATAAAACCTTTTCTGTCTTGAAGTTGCGTTGTCTCAACAATAGGTATCCGCTGCTGTCACCGGGCCAATGAACGCACGCCATTGCTACTTTATCTGGTCGATCGCATCTTGCGAGTGTCCTCACATAAAGAGTATATACCTTACACCGTGGCCCCAGGCCATCTGCATTCATTACAGCGGACAATCACACATCTAGACATTGAAAATGCTGCAAAAAAGCACAGTTAAGCTACACCATAGAACAGAGCCATTGAAAGAAGCTAAAAGTAACAAGTTTATAAAATGGTGCATGGCTCACTCATGCGCCCAGCCTCTTTTACGCCACTGGCAGCTGTCACCCACATACAATGTAGAGTCTGGCTTCGTAAAACCACGGCAGAACTGCAGATGGCTAAATAGATGCCGTGTTCAGCCTTGTCAACATAAAATTCTTATAACTAAATTAGGGGCACGCAAATGTTCAGAAATTTTTAATACGAATCAGATGGCCTTTGTATTCGATTGAGTACTATTTGAAGATGTCGAATATTCACTCCTGTCCAAATATAATGAATAACTACTCTTATCGAAATGTGCAGGAAGAAAGGCAGATGTGAGTGGTGGCTGTTCCGAGTGACTCTGCTGCAGGGGAACCGCAGTGGCTGCGCACAGGCATCAGTTGCTGAGAAAATGCATGGAGTAGCTAACTTCCGCTCAATAATTTCCGGTCATTCAATAAGAATGACTCACCCCTAGGCAGCTTGCAAAATTTTCTCGATTTAGGCTAAGCACTGTACTATATTTGGCCAATAGCTCACGACATTTGCACCACTTAAAAACAATGTACGGTGCTGTAAAATTTGCTCCCTCAGCAAACAGAGCTATCTGCGTGCATTTGGTGACCTGATGCTTCCGCATTTTATTACTCACTGTGATAATGCACCAGGTACACCACCTTTTAACTGTTTTTCATTTACAAGCTCCTCAGTTGACCAAGTGTTCAGTTTTGAACTGCAGTACATGTAACAAATGATGTAAACTAAGCTTTATTCTTCTCTCTCTCTCTCTCTCTTTTTTTACCACACAGACTTTAAACACCCTTCATATATTACTTTGTTCAGAAATTAGAAAATTTTCAGTTTTCAATTCAATATTAAAAGGTCATTTTTCTCAAATATTCGTATTCAATTTGATCAGAAGATTTCGCTATTTAAACACCCATAAACGAGATGTACTTTTTTGACCATGTTCATTGGAAATTAATCAGAATATTTCCAATTTGAGGTGACCTTTTATCCCTCCATTCGAAAAAAAAAAAAGTTGCATAAGCAAAAGTGAAACATGACACAACAAGTAACACGTGGTGACTAAGGTCACTAGTATTTTACAAACACAAAGCGAGACTACAACTAAACAAAACGCACAGCTGTTTTTATACGTTAAATATAAAGTATCAAGCTTTGATCAAGCAAGCATATATTATTTCCTTAGACAGACAAATCTCTTCCTAATTCTTCATTGCAGTAGCACCCAGAATAAATGTAAAGAATAAATCTGGGACAGTCCATGCTTTGCTTTTACAGTGAAGCTCTCTATGGCTAGGATCCGGAATTTTATGGCGTCCGTACGGAAAAACTGTCCCCTAAAAAGTGAGAGTGAAAGGACCAACAACAAAAGCAAATGCATATCGCCGCTCGCATCGAAGCTCGGTTTAATGGCCACCTGTGTCTAAAACGACGTGTCTCTTTGAATGTATGACGTAGTGAGTGACATAGTGTGCCCCTGATAAAGCGACCAAGAGGAAAGGGTTGGCGCCCCTCAGCGCAACCGCGCAAATGCGCTTCTCCCACTGCTCACGTGTTCGTCGTCTTCTTCCACAGCTGGCTCTGTTGACGCTCATCATTCCAGCGCAGAATTTCCCTTCTCTTCTGTCGTAATGGGGAGGCCACGTTTACGGGGTATGAGCCATTGCTTAAGGGGGCATGTCCGTCTTACGTGACGGACAGATTTAATAACAGAGGTGATACGCGAATGTGTGTGTGTACTTTTCGTCATGATGACCACTTATCAGGACAATAAATATGTTGGTACCTTTGTTCAAAATTAAGTGTCACCTCTGTGCCATGCGCTAAACAGCTTTGCTGGTTATCCACCTTCAAAGAGTGGAATGGCTTATGAATTTTTTGTTATAAAAGTCACATTATGATAACAGTGTTCAGTGCAAAAGCATATCAACTGTATTTTTATTACTCTTCACCACAAGCGTGTAAACCAAGAAATAATATGAACCAAGAACATATCAAAGAGGTTCTACTGTACTTTGCATGCTGAAGACCAATGACAATGTCTGAATGCTGGCGTATGTAGGCGGAAAATAAAATAATAAAAGAAGTTCACTGGCAAGGATGCAGGTGCATTAACAGCCATACAGAATGACAGAAAGCACACACTGCTTACAGGGAGAGAATAAAAATTTAGCAAAAATAAATGTAATAGTTAATAAATACTGCAGGCAAGTAAAGCACACTGCACATAAAGAAGCACATGTAAAATGGAACAAGATTACATGCAGAGCCATAAACATCAAGATATGCACACAATCTGAACAGTCAAAAGGAAGAAACAACTCGGCACAGACATCTCACAACACAAATAGGTGAAATAGGTTTAACACAACAAACAAGGCAGCAAGCGCGAACTGGTGCATTCAGCAATAAACGAGTGATGAAAACTTGAGGAATGCAGGAGATATCTACCAAGAAATAGCTCCAGGCACAACACTGTAGAGTTTGGAACAAAAAATGTGACAGCAACTGTGCCATCAATATAGGAAGATGAAGAAAAGAGCTACCATTCATCTGCACCCAAAGGAAGTAGTAAGCATGGAACACTTCTTGCATCAATAACATACGGACCATCTGTAGCTGTGTGTCATTAGTCCTAATGACCTCCAAATTGGGCTCGCCAATGTTCCCTTGCAATCCACATCATAGTCACCACCATCAATGTCATCTCAATGAGATGTTAGTTCTGATACAACCAACATTGCAATAAGAGAATCCGTACAGAAAGAGGAGCTCAGCATAATCATTTAACAGCTAGTGGCCCAACAGGGACAGCAAATATTCAGTGCCTTCATTCACTCTAGCTTTACGGTATAGCTGCATGTTCAATTCGCATGTGCCATTTCATTCAACCAATGCATATCAACCTGAAGAAGACACGTGCTGAACTTTAAAAACAAGGTGGAGTGCCAAGATCTCTGGAAATTGTGCACATAGAACCTTTATTACTGCATACTCAGCATGACCAGAGAAGCTTTTAATGCTACCAAGGTGCACGGAAACACTACTGATTGCTTCAAGCTTAATTGGAAGTGAAGCAGACACCATGGTAGGAGTGAAGAAGACTTTTATTTTCAAAGGACGACCAGGCCCCTTTATTATGAACCTATTTATTATGAATCATTCAGCTACTGCTGATAGGCCAGACTACAGTCTCGTACACTACGAACTGTCAGCGAACTGTAAAAATGAATTCCAGGTAACAGTAGAAAAGTCATCAACGGTAACTGAGATACACAGGAGATTCAACAATGGAGCCTTTGAGTACATCAATGACAGCCTCATGGATGGAAAATAATCAGCCATTTACAGGCAAAGGTATACCTAAAGAAAACTTTGCTATGGATCAAGGCTACAATTGTAGAATTTACATGTCAGAGAGCATGAGCTTCTCAAAGAGTAAAAGTGGCTAACCACATCAAAGGCTTTCCTGAGACTGCAGTACAGTGTGTCAACTTGCCCCCCTCAAAAGGCTGGCATGGAGACCTGCGTCATAAAACTTGTAAGATTAGTATGTGTTGAGTGATCACAGAGAAAGCCATGTCGATAGAGAGTTAGGACATTTCTTACAAAACATGACACTGTACTGTGAGTAGGTAGCTCTGAAAGCTTAAAGACTGGGCACAAAAGCAGCGAAAAAGGAATAAGGTCCCGATATACCGAGAAAGAAGCGCCATTATTTCATGCTGCTGTTGGCCTCCCCACATTCTGACACATTCCCCATTTTTCGCTTTCATTTATTGAGACTGGTCAATGGTAAAATCTGAAAACAGTGACTAGCCGAGTTCAGATCGTTTCTGGTGATGCTAATCAATGACAGCGACGACAGATAACAAAGGAACTAAAGGAGGAAACAAGCAGAAAAAAAAAAGGAAATGGCACTACCTTCAGATATTTCGGGATCTTAATCTTTGCTGGCAGCTAGCAGCACCTGTATCTGCTCCCTATCTGAAGACTGGGAAAACTCAAGCAATTATTTGCATGCAAGAAACAGCAGGATGTCAGAACTAGTACAACTATACTATCATAGGCCTAGATAACGGCAACAGGCATGACATGCCTTCTGTGCTAGATGATAGAAATGGTTTCAATAACTAGTCGCCTTTGCCATTATTATAAGCATTCAGTCATATAACACAAAGCGCTAAAATTTTAAGGATGACAGCACGACTGACAAAGACAGCTGCAACATGGGCCGCTATTTTGTTGCGATGCCTTTTTCGATGTTAATGCCTTTTCTCACTGTTCGCATTCGTAAGTGGTCACAGCAATGCTCCGCCTCAAGAACACGAAAAGTGCCAAAAAGCATTAACATTGAAAAAGGCATCACTACAAGATAGCAGCCCTGATTATCTGTACACTAGAAAAAAAAAAATGAACAGCGAAACAAACAGCCAGCAGATTCTTGGACAACTGCGCTGCAAGATTCAAGCAGGCAAGTGTACTGTCTGCATTTAACCAGAATGCACACAAATGCACGTCCAAAAGTCAGCTGACAAGCTAGCTTAGAGGCACTCTTTTTCAACTCAACATTCAAAACTAATGGTTCTGCTTACAAAGGTGCTCGCAAAGAGGATAAAAGCAGTGAAATCATTATCTGCTGTGGTGGCTTAGCAGCAATGGTGTTTTGCACCTATGCAAGAGGCATTAGATTCACTGCCATTCCATAGCTTCATTCCAAAGGCAGAAGAATACAAAAAAAAAGTCTATGTATTTAAACTTCAGTGAACATTAAATGACTCCAGCCAGCAAAAATTGATCTTGACCACCACACTACATCTCTCGTAGCTTTAGAATGTTAAAATCAATCACTTGATTAGCAAACTAATACTGGTGTCACATGGCCACTTCCAATTGCGATCGAGCCCAATCGAAATTCTCGACCGCGGTTGGCTCCCTCGTGCAGCTTGCACAAAGAAGCCAATCACGACCGAGAAATTTGATCCCTATCGGGCTTGATCATTGAAAGACTGTGTGAAAGCCGTATAATAATAACAATTACAAAAAAAAGGAACAAAATCATGTGAGGCCTATTAATACAGCATCTCCATGCTCAGTGTGACTCACATGCTTGAATGAATCTTGATGAGCTTTTTGGTGTAAACACATGTGTTGATCTAAAAAGAGTACAACAGAGCAATCATAAGTGACAATGCGCGCGCTTCATGATGACATTCTCCGGAGTAATTCTCAGAGACACTCACGAGCACCAATAACCAACAATTTCACTGAAGGCACGCTAAAAAAAGATATTGTTTGGCACAAGAGAAAAAAAAAAGCAATGAGTCACGTACTATGGGTAAACTCACCATAGCTTGCTTCCAACGCCACATGTCACTGCGAGCCAGATAGTGGTCTTTAAACACAAGCTCAACTGAATCAAGGGCCACATCCTGAAAAAACAAAACTGGGTGAGAAAGTCACGAACTAAAGAATAGAACAAGGAGCCATGTCATTCAACAAACCCTTGGGTCCACCTTGTTAACAATGACATCAGCGTATACCCTGAGCTGAAAGGCATTGGCGAGGCTTTGCTCCACACTTATGGCATCTAAAAGAAAGAAAAAGCATGAAATTAGGTTGGTGTGGCTGGTAGACCTTACGTAAGAATGAGGCACAACTGTCAGTAGAATTGAAGAACTTTGGTGTGGTGTGTAGTTAGCAAAGAAATTCATGAGCAGCATGGGCAAAAAGTTCAGCGGTTCCCGCCACAACTGAAGATGAGTTAATTGTGCAATGTTGTGCACATGGTTACACTAGCATACATTCTCTACAAAAGATTAATTACATTCCAGCCCCACCATACACAACAATACCTGTTCATTTCAACTATATGTCATTAATTGATTATATATATAAAGTATCACACGCAGCAAGGTATGTGCACAACTAAGGCAGACATGTGGGTCAAGTCCCGGTTCAACATTCAATGACACTTGGTCATGCGACTTAGCAATCACTTTCTTTCTTTTAACTTCACAATGAAGGTGATATATGACTGAGAATTTAAGTCACTCTATATCTATGCTAACTTTAAGGTCTGCGTCCAATGAGATCATGAAGAGAATACAAGTACAAATTTTTGAATTAAAAAAGATGACAACAAACCTTTCTGAAAGTCTTCCTTTAGTGACGTCACTTGAAGAAGTAAGCGGCTGTAAGTGCAACAATATATTACTGTTGACAACATCGCTCTCAAAGGCTTTTCTATTAATGGTTTTCTGCGCAACAGGTGCGCAACCTCGCGAATTAGCAACATCAATGCCGGCTTCCCCCACCCTCTCCTTCGCCGGCTAAGCTCAAAGTAGACAATTCGAAATCAGAGACACATCGAAACCTTCTACGCAGGCTCACCTGTAGGTGTCATCAGGGAGGTATATTTCAACGATGTCTCCGATCTGCAGACCTGGAAAATCTTTAGCGCCTATTATCAGGCTGTCATCTGTT
Organism: Dermacentor silvarum; assembly: GCF_013339745.2. Lineage (NCBI taxonomy): Eukaryota > Metazoa > Arthropoda > Arachnida > Ixodida > Ixodidae > Dermacentor > Dermacentor silvarum. The sequence continues at coordinate 38,788 of NW_023605783.1, forward strand.
AAAAAAAAAAATGCGGAAATAAAGCACACAGGGGAGTTGTGTTCCGTCCCCGATTACGCACACAGTAGAGCTAAAACAGCAAGCATGCACTTACCAGAAAAACTTTTCTGATGACAAATGAGCTTCATTTGCTTCATTGGTTGCTTTTATCTTCAGAAGCGCACTTGCCACTGACAGCTGCCTATTTACACGCACGCATCTTGTCGTGACCACAAGACTATGCTTTAGAAGTGCCAACTAAGTTATGCGAGGAGTTTCATGAACAGAGGCCACATACAGCGGCGCTCGGCCGGCTGATTGTGTGCTTCAATATGTGTTTGACCGACTCTGCTGGTTGAATAATTAATCAATGCAGACAGGAAGGAAGCATATTGATGACAACACTACAGTAATGTGTTGTTTTACATAAAAGTAAGAACATGTTTAACGAACGCTGCGCCTAAACAACACCACCGTGAACAACACCACCCAAGAAAACAACTGATAGCGGCCGCGGCGGTTTCTATTTATCCCTAGGTTCCCTAGGTAAGCCTAAAAATTCCCTGTTTATGTTTACGATGATCCCCAGTTCCGATTCGCTTCAAAAGCACGCAGTCTCTCTGGAGTACGCAAAATGACCGTTTCGGAGTTCTTTATATTCATCTCACAGCATTGACGGTGCGTTTTTCCGCCTGATTTCATTCGTTGCTTTCGTGTTTAGGCTGCAGTACGTGATGTTGCATTGGTAGGCGTGCAAACTACGTACCGGTAAACGGAGGTTGCCGCCAACTGTGAACGCAATCGCATGCCTAGCATGAAAACATGTGGTTATGATCGAACGTGATCGCACTTTTGGCTGCTTTTAGCAACTGGCGGTAACGCCCTTGTATGCCGCAGCTGGTGCTTGTGTCATCTATCTTGCGCGTGAAGTTGCTGGCAAGTATTAAATAAACCCGAGAGCGGTCAGAGCATGCCTGCTCGCATTGCGCTCCCCGGTGTTTCAAGCGCGAGGAGCGCCAAGGCTTCATCGTCGCATATCCAAGTTACTAGACATTTCTTAATTTAGGCACACTGCTAAAACATTTAATTGTTTGCAGGCTATAACTTCTGTGTCTTGTTTGCGACAGATATGTTGTATTTGTACCATGAACACTCGCAGATATACATATTATGTGCCTTGTAAACATACTGTTTTCGTCGTGGTTTTTATTCATTTTGTCTAATTGACACTTCGA